>NW_006800017.1:1431286-1433793 GCF_000485575.1 Poecilia formosa | reverse complement strand
ACGCGGACCAGGAAAGTTTAGAACACAGTCTCACCAAAAAGCTGGCTCAAAATTTATTCAGCCAGAATGAGCAGGACGTGCTCAGCATCTGCTGATTATAGCTGAAGGCTGAGTGTTTGAGGCGGTGTGCTGCAGGGCTGCCGGGATGGTCAGGTGGGTGGCTAAAGGCAGGGAGACTGCCACGGGGTAGGACGGCTACTCTATCCGCCCCATATCTGGCCGTCGTGCACAGGACTTAGGGCAAAAGCCGCGGATTATCTCCACTGCACTTCCACCTCTACCACCCACCAACTTTTTGCGAGGCAATGCAGAGCCGTAGTCCCTTTTCTCTCTCTCCTAACGTGCAAGTGAAGACAAGGCGGTGAAATGCACACATCATTTTCTTGTCAGTTGCGGACATATTGACTCAATTTCAGCTTCCGTAGCAGTTTAAACACAAAATCAGCTTTTAGCCAAACTCTCTGTGTGTGTTTTAGGAGTGCTGTTTGATTTTCGGTGCAGCTCCATTTCCCTTTATCATATAAAGAAAGCTCCAAGAAGCTGACAGGAAACAGAACTCGTTTTGCACGTTCTTTCAAATTCCACGTGAATTATTCACTCACTCAATCACTCATCACTTGCTGATCAGCTCAGACAGCATTTGGAAACAAATCAACCGAGACATTTTAGGATAAGTAAATTTGGTCTTTGCTGTTTTTACTGGAACAAATATAGCACACTGTGATCATTTGACTTCTTCTTTCACTTTAAAAGGATGCACATCATTCATTTCAATGCGACTAGCACAATTGGACGACCTCCCAACGGTTAGACTCTCGATTCGAATGATGACCACAGGACCTGAAGGCCTTTCGCCCCGACCACCGGTGGGCTTCCCTCCACAGGACACTGCTTTAAAAGAGAGCTTGAGTTTCATTTCCTCATAACTCATGGCCTACTGGGAGCAATCCACATTTCTGCAAATTCGCATCATGTGTGTTTGTTAAGCAGGGAGAACGTGGTGGTTGTAGTGCTTTCTGATGAGCAGCTTTTCTGTCATGATGTCATTTATATATTCAGATAAGCATCTTGAACATATGTGGGTTAATAAACAAACATTAGGTGAATGAGTTTATTGCCGAAGTAAACACTACAACAAATCAGACATCAAGATCAGATGACATCGGTTGTAGCCTCTGGTTGACCCCGCAACGTGGAAATCGAAGGCTTGAGAAATGTAAAAAAAAACACAAAAAAAAAAACATAGAAAATACTGAGGATTTATTGGGGCTAGTACGATTAAGTAAATTAACTAATGATAATAAGAATAAAGCTGTAATGCTTGCAGAGATTGTCTGTGATTGCTGGCCATTTCCTTTTCTTTTTGAAAGCTCTCGCGTATGATTTCCATCTAATCTAAGTGTTGCAGCTGTGGGGAGAGGAGTCGAAGAGATTTGTGTCATTCCCTTGTGCATTTCTTTGCCTGGGTTTTGCTGATGTAAACTGATATCAAAAAGATTAGTGTCATATTTAAAGATAGAGAGCAGCTTTGTAATGTCTCTTTCTCAGGTTTAGACAAGCCCAGCGAGCTAAAAAGGCCTGTAAGAAGGCTGATGTGCGGTGGCATGTTCTGACGGCGCTGCCTGCTACACACCCTGACTCAGTCTCCAGGGCAGAGGTTATGCAGGTACACGGTTTATGTCATATTGGAGGTAAAAGTGAGGAGAACAGTCGACCCATGTTGGGCATGAAGCCAGATGAAATGGTGACAGAGATATTTAAGTGATGTGATGATAGCAAGAGTGGAAATAATGATGTCATCATTTTAAAAGCTGTTATCAATGGATTTTATCAAATGTTCTAGCTTAAACTGACAGGCCAGACTCTTATATATTCAGTTTTTTTTTGTTCTGTTTTTGTTTTCCAATTTGTGCTGCCTTGCAAGTTCCCTTAGGCTGTAAGTTGTATTGAAACAGTCTGTCTTATAATCTTTCAAACTCCATCAATCTCTGGATTTCAATGTCAGTTTGAAGAATGACTCCTTAAACTTTCCACTGATCCAAGATATTTGGATATTTCACAGGATTAATTTCAGGATCACTTTATAATGACACTAATCATTTATTATAAAAAGAATTAACAAGAAACAGTAATCAAAAATATTCTTCTATCATTAAGCCTAATAGCTATAGTTGGTGTCCTGCAACTTTTAGATGTGTCTGTGCTTCAGTACAACTGAGGCAAATAATCAGGTCATTAGCAAGACTCTCGAGAATTTGACTGCATAATGCAAAAATGTGACAAAGGATCGTAAATACATTCTTAGTATTTTAAACTCTGAACATAGACATTGACCCTGTTGTCATGTATTTCAGCCTCAACAGCATATATTATGACTTATAGATCATCAAAGTAATATTAAGGCTGAAAAATGTAATATTATGTCCTCGATAATAGAGAGAAATGCTCTAAAGTTTTGTGTTGACAAAAATCTATGAACCACATTGAAACTCACTTGTTGCATTGCA
>NW_006800017.1:1370607-1430755 GCF_000485575.1 Poecilia formosa | reverse complement strand
GCATAATGCAAAAATGTGACAAAGGATCGTAAATACATTCTTAGTTTTTTAAACTCTGAACATAGACATTGACCCTGTTGTCATGTATTCAAGCCTCAAAAGCATATATTATGACTTATATCATCAAAGTAATATTATGGTTGAAAAATGTAATATTATATCCTCGATAATAGAGAGAAAAGCTCTAAAGTTTTGTGTTGACAAAAATCTATGAACCACATTGAAACTCACTTGTTGCATTTCACACCACACAGTCTTTATGGCCCTGTGGTTGTTATTTGAAAATGATGAGGTGTTTTTTTTTGTTTTTATTTTTGTTTTTTTACACATGCTTTACAACATTGTATGCATAGTTAAATCCTTAAATCTTGCTTTGTAAATTAATGTACTTGCATCTTTTTGTGTTATATTGAAACTGCACAGCTCTTGATTGACTATTTACTTAAAAGCGAGTCAGCAAAAATTAAAAAAAAGAGAGCCTGGCTGAAAGCATACGTCCAAGCAAAGGACTGTGTGGATCTGATACGAAAGGACTTGCATGTTATTTACCTCATACATCTACATTAAGGTAGGCCCTTGTGCAAGTTATAGAGGATTTATCTGAAGGCATTCTTCCAACCTTCTCACCTTCCCACCATGCTCTTTGGTCTGCCCTCTGTAAACCATTTCGGAGGCACGTAGCAGCTATACTCCTGCCTCCACTTGCCCATGTCTGCATGCAGATTGCCCCGAAAGTGCTGGCAAATGGCCACGTAAGTGTGCGCAGACCGCATTTGCCTGCATGACCAGAAACCCTCACCTAACAGATTGTTAAAGCGCAATGCTGGTGGGAATTTACTTGCATCAAAGTAGATGCGTATCATTTAATCTTGAAAAAAGGCAACAGGTATGAGGACCATCTGGGCCTGCAACTCAGATTAAATGAGGAGTTAATTCCTCCCTGCTAATTTTAGCCAAGTACAGCAGTTCTCATAGAGAATCAGGAAGTCCATAGAAAGGAAGTGAATATACAGGTTCAACAAGACATGGTTTACAGAGGACAACCAATTTGTCTTGTTTTTGTCAGGTTTTCCAATGATATTGCATGCACTGCATTTGTAAGTTGTCAGTAAGCACAGAGCAGGCCCCTTTTTGGAAGGGTTACATAAGTACTACAAAGATAAAACAACCTCATTTCATGACTGACATTTTGTGCATCAAGGTGCATGCTCGCAAAAGGGTAAGCTCACTTACTTTTATGGTAAAGTTTGGATCTTTGAGTGAAGGCTGCAAGCAGCTCAAGGTAAGGTAACTGCTGACTGAGTTAGCCTAGCTGTGACAACACCTGGGACTATTTAGCATCTTGGCTAGAGCTGCAGTAAGCTGCTGGAGAAGGTTCAGCTCAGTGGGAGAGAAATAAAATCTACAAAGAGAGAAATTACTTTCTAATGTAAGCTTGGAGGGAAAGTTACCACATGTCGCTTGTCAAAGCTATAAACCAATTCACACTTTATGTCTCACTTTGTCTACAGTGCATCTGGTACAATGTCATTGCCCTGGGTTACAAGTAATATTAGATAGAAAGTTGAAATGAAACATACTTAGGATTAAGATGGATAATCATACAAATCAAATATACTATGATCACTTTGATCAACCAAAATGAAACAGTAAGAACCTAGAAGACAAATATTTGACCACAAGTTTCACAATTTCTGAGTTTGTGGATACAAAAGCAAAATTGTTGGAGGAAAAAAAGAAAATCTTATCTTATTTCATTTATCTGGGTAGGTAAAACATATATAAATGCATTGAGGCATAACATAATGAACAACTGCCTAACGGTGCTTTGGTTGACCTTCCTGGTGGAAAATCAACTGTGCTTTGATGAGTCATAGACCAAATTCACAGATTGCTGATGGTGTGACCTTGGTGCAAAAACCTGCAACTGGTGAGTCAAATTTTCTCGAATATAAAACATAAAAATATCCAGAGCTCTGGAAAATTGTCAAAGCCTTTTGTTGCCTTTTCTTGCTCACACGGTCATCATCTTGACCACTAGTTTTCATTCTAATTGAGGATCCAACAACAAAACCTCTACAGCATCATGTAGAAATTCAGTGTTGTTCATTTCCATTGACTTCCTTGCCTGATTATTGTACATCTGCAGCTCTCCCATTAATTTTCTTTTTTGTCTTCTGCTGCTGCTAGTTAATGCAGATTTAACAACAAAACCCCTTGTTTACTGAGACAGTTTAAAACTAAGACTCCTCTCATGATGATATTTCAAGACAATAACCACTTATTTCTTTCTTCTATCAGCCCAACAGCCAGGCACACTACTTTTTTTTATTGTAGAAAAGATTCTTGCTTTTCCATTTTGCTCTTTCTCTACTTTTCATGTCGTGCAGAGTTGGTGCCATTTGGCAGTGATCTTTGATTTGGCTCCATTTCCTGCACCAGTACCACACCATGGCAGCTCAGCCCCTCCACAGACTGTAAGGGCCTGGGTCATAAAGAGGGGTTTCTGACATAGTTGTGTGAGAACCTAGGGTAAGCCCTCTGTTATGGGTGGGGACATGTTCCGCTCCTTGCCCAGCATTGACCAGACGAGACAACCGCAAGCAAGCACTTGATGGTTGGCTCAGATGTACATTTTTTTGGGGCCCATATCCCACCTCCGTGTTCTGTGCTTCATTTCTTGCCTTCTTGATCTGTCTTGAACAAAACCACACAAAGCAGAGGGACTGGTGCAGCAAGGCTGTCGAGCAGCTCCACTCCCCGCTTAGCAGTGAGGTCATAGACTGCGAGCCCAAGCCTAAAACTTGGCTTGGTGCATGTGAACTGATTTTGAATCTCCAACACTTTGAGCCCCCCATTTCATCTTCTTCTCATGCCGTTTGCATTTGTCCTTTTCTCTCGGAAATCTGACATCTTAGCACCTCATCATCCTGCAATCTTCTGGTCTGGCAACGAGGCAGCGGAACATATGGGATCCATAAGACTCATATAGATTACTCAACTTTAAATCTCTCAGGATCTCATCCCATGCACAGTGAACTCGCTTTCTCACACAGCAAAAATCACTGGTGTCTCCTCATTTTGGCACTCAGATACAGTGCCATTAAGTGATGTGTTACATAATCGCTGTCAAATGCATGATTTCATATGTGGGCTGTTTTTTTAAGGCATATACAGTGCCCTGCAAAAGTATTCACACCCTTGAATTTCTCACGTTTTATTACATTACTGCCACACAAAGAGGTTTGTATTAAGATTTCATGTCAAAGAAACAACACACAGCAGTACACAATGATGAAGTGTTTAGTTTCATTATCCTGCCGGAGCCACGCCCAACCTTCTGCAATTTTTTTCTTAGGATTGCACTATATTTACTTTTATGCATCTCTCAGTGAACTTGGACCAGCTTTGTGATTTTTTATTTATTTATTTTTTTGTGCATGCACCAGCACAGGCTTTTCTTGCCGTGTTCCCACAAATCATGTCATTTGGACAGACATGATTGAACATGTCTCTCCAAATGACATTTTTTGTTTTGGTCATAATTTATAATTTGTCAAAGTTTAAGTGAAAGCATGCTATGTTATAATGTCACAGAAGGCTATGTGAAATTTTAAAGAATTTTGCTAATTTGTGACACCGCACAAAATAATTTCTAAAGGAATGCGTATTATAACCTAATCGTGCTTTAAACTTCTCCACGACTGTCCTCCTGCCTTGTTTCTCATGTTTTTTGCTACACTAGTGTTCTCTAATAACCTCTGAGGCCTTCGTAGAAAAACTGTACCGATATTAGATTTCCCCAATGTCAGCAAAATATTTAATTTTGATTGTATTTCTAAATAGTGTGATAATATTATCAATTTAGCTTAACCAACAATAACTGGGTATTTTTCTTTCCTTTCTATTATGTATTGGTTCAAACCCTGTCAATAAGCCTTAGTATAAAAGTCATATTCTAAATGTTTGATTAAATATAAAAGAAAATCATTCTAAACGATCTAATCATGTATTAATTCGTTATACGTTTTTATCTACATTTTTTGTTGCAATACATGAAAATGTTGAAAAGTAGTGAGGAGCAATTTTGCAAGACACTGTAGAGATATAGTCTCTGCTGTCTTAACCATGTCTTTCGCTAAAGGTGCCAGATGCTAAATGTTTCTTCATCACTGGCTTGTAAACTTGTCTGTCTTAAGATCAAGTTTAAACAGCCACAAATTGGCAAAGATTTATGGGAGGCTGATTGTTGACTTTCATGTTAAAATGACTGAGAAAAAGTGCACTGCAGTGACAGGAAAGTAAAATCTTTTGACTTTTAAAATGAGTGCATTAGGTTTGAGCCAGCTCCTTACTTTACAGTTTTACAGAGTTACCCTTTGTGACCTGAGCAAAGCAATTGTAAAAGCAAAAGAAAATAACATTGGCTTCATTTCCATGTGTGCTATGACGTGACTTACACCCTGCAGCTTCAAGGGCCTTTTTTTTTTTTTTTTTTCCACGATGCAACGCTGATTAGCAATATCCTTCTCTTGTTCAAACCATGCTGAAATATTATACATGATGGGACATGAAAATAAGTCTTGGGAACATATTGCTTGTCAGTCACACATCACCTTGTTTTTCAAGAACAACTTCACAGACACAAGGGTGCCAGCATTGTTTCTGCAATGCCCATTTTGCTGGGTTTATTTCTTTAGTTTACAGTGAGAAATGAGAGAATCCAAAGAAAAATGGCATACTTCCTGCATTAGAACGTGTCATGTTTCCGTCTGACACAAACAGCGCCTTGTCTCCCAGTGCAATTTACCTGTCCCGTAGCCATAAGGGCTGTTGTTCCCCTTCGCTTCGTCAGGGTGCAGAGCACAGTTCACTGGGAGGACAGGCTTATGTAGATGTTGTCTAGGTGATGCAAAACTGCTTGACAGTGAATCCGGCCTAATCAGCAAGAGGGAAGAATACAACTCATTTTCTTTTTTTCTTTTTTTTTCTTCTGCAGCCCAGGCAAGCTTTGGATTTCCATAACATTTTCAAGAAACAGAAATAAAATAACAGGACAAACAAAACTCACTTAGAAACTTAAAAAAAAAGAGAGAGAATAAGATAGATTGATGTTCACCGTGAAGATGTAAAGTAAAATCTAAAAGACTACTGTGCTGCCTTGGCAGAACTGGTACCCGGTTTATAAGTAAGCTGAGCCCCACCCTGCTCTCTCAGCCTACTGTGTTGGAGGCCTCAGGCCAAGCTCAGTGAAAAAGTGTATGAATACACAGTGCACTGCTCAGACTTGTTTGGCCTGTTACTGTAGCTGGATAATATCACTCCAAACGGACTGTCAGCAGGTTTATATCTGATTGCCCAGTGTATGCTCTGCATTTGGTGTTTTGGACACTTGCTTGTGCTGGTGCACATGCATGCATAAGACCTGCAAACTGAAAGGAGCAATTAAGAGATATAACGTGCGATAATTCATTGTTCGCCTTCCGAATGTTGACAAAACACAAAAGCAGTGCTTTCCTCTTTATCCAGGAGTATTTTGACAATTGAGGCTCATGAACAGATTGGATCAAGCAAGCTTTATAAATCCCATTCATATCTAGAAACATAACGGATTTTACTGTTAATCACTTGAAAAGTCACTTTCTGACGTTAAAAGGAGACTGGATTCATTCCAGAGCTAACTGGCTGCTTTATAGTTTCATACGGCTTTTGGAATTAAGGTGGAAATTAAAAAGAAAAAGAGAAAGAAATCGACGGATTGGGTGGGTGGCAGTGCAAGTTTTTCATTATATAATCGAATTTGCAAGAGCACGCTGCTAAGGATTTTGCATTGGTGGGAAAAAAAAAAAAATCTCAACTTATGAATCCAACACATGTTCTGTCCATAAGGACGCTTTCTTGTGTGGAAACACAGTGGACAGATGTAATTCACGCATGGCCAGCTGCAACCCTTAAGGACTGGTGTCTTGTCAGTTTGAGATGCGTCTGCTTCAACACAGCGGATTAAAATGGTCCAAATGCCTCCTCAGCTTGTCAAAGCAGAAGCCCACCTAAACGTTTTGACTGAAACACGCAGGACACTGGCACTAGAAGACTAACTCCTGACATCTCCGCATAAAAGGGCTAACTAAAAAGACAAAATAAATAGTGCTGAATTTGAGATGCAAAGACATATTCAAAACCTTTAAAATAAAGTTGGATATAAAAAGCTTGGCCTGGATGCTTGGTGACCTCAAGATTTGATTACAGTTTTACTACGGTTCTCTGAAAGAGAGCTTTGCTGATTTTATTTTATTTTTTTATCTGCTTCTCCTTCTAATCCATTCTTCTGTGCACGGTAGCAATATATTTAAGTGTACGTTATCGTCCAACCTATTTGTCGTACGAAATTTGTCACAGTTTCAGCTATTTGAAATAATTTAATTATTACTTCAACTTCAGCTATGGTTTAAAACTAGGTAGGTTGTTCTTTCCTGACCCATAGAGACAAAGAAACATGTGCCTACTATTCTTTTTTTTAATTTTTATATGTCCTGTAGGTTAACTTTGCATTTTATTGACAACAATGCATGCGCTGCATGTCATGCTATTTTTTTTTTATTTTATTTTATTTTTTTTAGATTAAAGTAGTAGAAGCAGTTTGTAACACACAGGTATTCATTGAATTGATTGGCAAACCTGAAATCAGTTAACTGGAGGGATTTGCCAAAACCTTTAGTCGCTTTAGTTTTTGAGCCTTCATTGACGAGCTCCATGTTTGTCTGTAGTGCAGTTTTTTCATGTTTATCATAACACAATTGGTGTCAGGCTAGTTTGTATTTGATTTGTTCTTAATTATTAATAATCCTATAAGCGCTGAGACCTCAAAAAAAAAAAGAAAAAAGAATGGAAACAATATTTGTTACTTGATGTGTCTCATTGGCCATATCAACCTGTTTTTATTGCAACATGTAAATTAGGAAAAAGGTCTTCCTCTTGTTCATTTATTTAAGATGAAAGCTCACTCTGATTGGATGCCAGGACTGAGGCATAGTTGTCAATCCACCTAAAAAGCACCTCTGTCCCTTCCTCTGGGAACATTTTCATAGTCATATCTGTTTGTTTTTGCCCAGCATCTCCGAAAAGAGGCAAGCAGTCAGAAAATATGAGTCACACAGAGTCCATGAGCTAATAGTTTGAGTTCACCAAACTGAGCTGGGTGGGTGACACAGGCTAGCTGGTATGTGCTACTTTATGCCATCCTCTTTATCTTGATCAAACGCTATTTGTCTTGTACATTACATTGAGTTGAAATGGTTGGATACCTGCCAGCTTTGCTGCATGGGAAAAGAAAATCAGCTTATGTAGCTCTTAATACTTGAAAGTTATTTTATGAAAACTTATGTTTCTACATTATATTTCGTTTGGATTGAAAACTTTCACTTTATCACGTTTGCCAGAGGTAAAATACAGTTAAAAGAGGATTTGCTTCTTCTTCTTCTACCGTTGCCTCAAGTTGGGACATGTTAAAATTGGAGATGAGGGTTTCTACTAATTGGTAAAACATAAAAGAGAAAAAAAAAGTGTAATAATGAATGTTGTGGATATTTTACATTAGAGATGATGAGTGAGTGGAGAGGTGACATGATGATAAACAGCCTGCTGGATGACGAAGGCCTGTCAGCTCTTCCATCTCTATGGTGATAGTCGAGTGTTTTCTTTAATGATAGTCAACTGTGAGCCACTGCATCCAAACGTACTGAAACATTAACAACGTCTGTCAAGGAGGCCGATCTACCTCAGACATGATGAGCTCATCAGCTACTGCATGTAAGTGGAAAAGGCTTGTTTGAGATGCCCACACACCAACATGATGATGCAGGTTTATTAAAAAAAACACACACACACACACACACACCCCCACACACACATACTCAGGTACTGATGTTATAACTTTTGCTTGACAAAAAAAAAAAAGAGAGAGAGAGAAACCTTACGTACACCCAGAGGAACTGCGGGGGAGGAGAATGACAGAAACAAATTAACAATATTGTTCATGGAGGGATGTTTGGGAGCCTGCATATGATGTTATCGCTGCCGTCTGATCGTATCGCTCCTCGGAGTTGCCCTGCAAGATAGAGCGGGGCTGGAAGGAGCCTTTGTCACGTCTCATTGCTGTAACCTGGATAACAATGCTGATGTTTACACCAGGAGGCAGCTTGAAATCTCAGCCTGAAGTTCCCTCACTTCCGATACACATTACTTCACAATCGTGCCCTTTCGCTGTGATGAGATGAATTTGATAGCTAAACGACGTGATTTACTGACATCCAGAAAAACCGAGCTGTCATTATCAAAGTATAAATCTTAGAACTGCAAGCTTGTCCTAGAACAACGCCCATAAAATCTGTTTTTTCATGTTTCTTCACACACGGATGATAGCTGGTGACTCTGCTTATTAAGCCTGAGTACAGAAGGTGCTCATTAAAACTGAAATTGATATGTGCCTGTATCTCCAGTTGCTTAACGCCTTTGTTCAGTTTGGGAATGCCTCTGTAACCCGGAGTGCTTGGCAGTGAAGCACTGGCCCTTTTTGGCTCTGTGGCCTGTTGTGTCTTTGTCAATCACCCAACCCTGAGAGGAAACGGCTGTGTGGGACAGCAACATCCTGGCAAGCACCTTGGGCAGTTGATACCATGGGAATGCACATTAAACACAAACTCAGGGCATTTATATTGTTGAACAAGATCATTGTGTATAGAGTGCATCCAATAGTCCGAAGACTTTTTCTTCGTTCGGAAGGATCTGTTTAGGCTTTGACCATTTAATTGAGATTACACCGAACCGCTATGGTCTCTAACTTCATGACCTGAAATGGCTATATATTTTTATTTTTTATTTTTTAATACATAGCTCTCTTGAACTTCACAGGTCAGCAATTTATCTGCCAAACAAAACTGCTGACAATCTATTTAAGGTGAAGAAACACAAACAAACAAAAAAGGGAATTAAGGGAAGGAGGGGGAAAATGCGAGCAGGCGAAAAAAAAATCCCAGGAGAACCACTAATATAAAATGCAGTCCTGCGAAAAAATGCTGAGTCACTGAAGACCATTTTATATTTCAGACAAAAGGGACGAAATATTAAGAGTAACAAAAAGCAATTGAAACAGTCATCCATCCATCCATCCATCATCCATCCATCCATCCATGAGCATGATCATGAATCACCCTCTGAATGTAACATTCTCAGACCTATGGTGTTATAAAACATGTTTCTTACAGTGTTCATAATGACCTAATTTGTGACATTAACAAGAGGCCAATTAAAAACTCTGGAGCCTGGTTGAAAAAAGAAACGTTCCAAATTATTTCAGAACTGAAATATTCTTGCTTGTAAATCGTGTTCAGCTGGTACCAAGATCAGTTCATGGTTTTAATGGTTTTGTTGATCTTCTGAAACAGCTCCGCTCAGCCATCAACATCGACATAGAAACGTTGCTACAGGAGGGTTATATAAGATGACCTAATTTCTAGTGTCATGATCCTGTAATCACTGTTAAAAATACAACATAGAGCAAAGCCCAGAGTTTAAATTTGACTCAAACCAATTTGTTCAGCAAGGAGCAGGAAAGTGGAAACGGATACCCAGTGTGGGACTTAAGTTCCACTATGTTCAAGAAAATGACTTCATGCGACCAAAAGCCTTCAATGTGGCTCCTGTATTTCCCCCATAGCATGTGCACCGTTCACCACGGACTTTCAAAACATGTGCTTTACTGTCTTTTACATGGAAATGGTGACATTGTTCAAATCTGGTGTGATTTAGAGACGGAATGTTTCAGTTTAGGTATTTGTAGATTTACTTCTTACCTCTGCAACATTGTGACGCAGACATACAGCAGAATTATCTCAGTAGCACAGAAACAGATTCTACTTAGTCATGTACGTTGATATAAAGTACTTGTGAGGAGTAAACCTTCAACTGATTCCTTTTTTTTTTTTGCATATCGGCATGAAAATATGTGTAACAAGTACACATATTTAAGTTTGTGTCCTTGAGCAGCATTGGAAAGATGTCTAATTTTCAAAACGCTTTGACATCACTACTATGTACTGACTGCACACATGCACTTTCACTTCTCTCTTTGTTCTCATGCCTGTCTGAGCAGAGTGAGATCATTCAACACATTTTTTTTGCATTTTACTGGCTAAAACGGGAAGTCCTGAGTCTGCTGCTACGTCTAAACCTGCCCTCCTCTTGTTTCATTTCCACTGCGTCGTGACGTCAGGAACGTGACCGTTTACTTCAGAGTGGTATATGCTATAACCTCTGTGGCTGGTGTTTCTGCTTTCTCCAGAGCTAGCTGGGAGCGTCCTGCGGTTTTAGGAGGTGCACTCCCTTTGCCACGGATAGTACAGATTTCACACATTGCCAAAGCACCACTTTGATGTGGGGATTTACAGCTTCTGTTTAAGCACATTTATTCCCTTGTCTTCATATCCAGCATGGTATGGTAGCATGCTTTTTTCAAAATGACAAGAAGGATTTAAAAAAAAAAAAAATCCCGCTTGGTTACAAAGGTTGCAAGTATGATCTACATTATGAGTTTAAGGAATCTGACCAGAAGAGAACTGAAAAAGCAATTTCAAAAAGTTCCCTGTAACCTTTAAAAAAAAAAAAAAGAAGAAGAAGACAGAAATGAGCAAAAGATTAATCAAATAGGTCGAGGTTATTGTGGAAATTCGAAATTCACTTCCTGGACTACAAGTTTGGCACCTAAAGTTTCTTAACCTTAAGTAAACCCGTATAACCTCAAGTATTGTTACCTTACATGTAACCCGAACACACATGCAGTCCAGTAAGAAAAACAAGAAGTATTCAAACCTTTGTAAGTCAACGCTCTGGGAGCCAAATTTATGGTGAGAACCCAGCAGAGAGCGAGCAAGCAGAAGTGGAGGATGCGCTATGAATACCAATTTTGCTGCTAGACAAGCCAGAAAGCCCCAACATCAGGCAGTGTGACACAATTTGTGAAAAGTTTTAGTCTGGAATAACATTACCAAACATGAAATCATTTACAATGCAATTAAAAGTATTCATATATTTTAAACTTATTTGATCTTCAACGTGTGTAATTGGGAATTTATGTGATGGACCAACATGAAGTTCTGCATTGTTGTAAAATGGAAGAACAAGATATGATTTTCACATTTTTAAACATCATTGGTTTGCCAAAACAAGCTTTGCAGATCTATAAGCTCAAATGTTTGGCTATTAATCTTTGATGATGAGATCGAACCTGCCAACAGATTCTTCTGCATGAGCTGTGCATTTCTGTAGCTCCTCTAGAGTTGGTATGAATCTTTTGCTGATCAATGGTCTCCTTGGCCTGCTGATCAGTTTCGGTGAGTGGCCATGTCGATGTAAGTTTGAAGATGTACTGGTTTGTTTCCCATCCTTGGGGATGGACTGAATTATTATCTGTAAGATGTTCAGGGTCTGATATGTTGTTTTACAACATTTTTTAACCTAAACCTACTTTAACTGTTGCCGAAACTGATGTGTTTGATTGGCCTGTTTGGTGTGTTATTTGGTCTTGACGATCTTCTTTGCTCACTAATTTTCTTTAACAAACACCTGAGGCATCCCCGTACTAGTTGTATTGTACTGTATGCATACAAATTTATACTGTCTTTTAAGGCTAAGAACTATTTGGAAGTAACAAAACAAAGGAGACTAATCACAAATTCACACCAAGTCTTACTCTAACCATATTATTTTCCTTCCACTTCACTATTACGCACTACTTTGTGTTGGTCTATTACATAAAACCCAAATAAAATTTATGGGTGTGATGTGGACAAAATATCTAAAGCAGCTTTTTTCCAACAGTGTTATTGCAAACAATATCCATTGTGAAACACTTGTGTTAAAATAGTGAACCTTTTGTGAAACCTCTGCTGCTGTGAATGGAAAGTGAGAGCAAATGGAAAGCAGTAATAATAATCTAAAACAGTGCAGCCAGGAACCTGACAGCTCAGGTGCCCAAGCTAGCTCTTTTTGCCAAGCATTTTTCACTCCTTTTCCAAATTGTGCACGAGTGTGTGACAAGAAGTCATGTATGACCAAGAGATTCCATGGTCTCCCTAAAAAAAAAAAAAGAAAGACAAAAAAGTATCTCTTCTTGTCTTTTTTCTTTATTCACATAATCCCATAACCCTGTTGATGATGAATTAGGATTAATCCACAAAGAGCATGCTGGATATGCCCGAGGCCTCCATGTTGCAAAGCCAGCCTACAAGAACTGGGTCAACTGCCAACAGGAGGGATAGAGTTCATTTGATGACAGAACCAAAATCCTGACAAAGGGGAGGAAAACTTAACCCTGGCACCTTATTTTTCATACTGCTTTAACACTGAGGCATCCACCCAACAATTAATTAAGGGACATGCAAGGTTCAGCAGCAGGTTTTTCAAACATATCACAGTAAATGCATGACTTATTTATTCTTCATTATTTTAACTTTATAGAATTTGACACAGACACAACCAGAAATTTGATCTGATCCTCAAAGATGGAGTTGCTTGTGCTTTAGAGATATTGTGTGAGTGATGTGATGTAACTACTCTAGTCACGCTTCCCCTTCTAGGCCAGCTAGAAGGGGAAGGTTAATTACCTTATTGGTGGCTTTCATGTTCGTTGGGTCTTACTGTCTTCCATGTGCAAAGCCATGGCCTCAAGTGTTCGGTGAAAGCCAACAGACTGGCTGATGCAATAGTCTCTCTGGATCTCTGGAGTTCATCAGGGTTACAATAGATCGCTTGGCTGCTCCTGTAATTAATTTTGCCTTCACCTGACTTGTCATTTTATGTGAACAACCTTATCACTGTGACTTTCAAGTTGAGTTACACCCATTTTATTTTCAGGTGATTAAATCTATTATTTTACAACTCCTCTTTAAAGATCTATGTGTTGTGTTCCTTGATGTTTTTATTCCTTACTGTTTTCTGAAAAATCCCTGAACCTTTCACAGAACAGCCGGGTTTATACTGTTATGACACATTCATAGACAGACTTTATTTATTTTCTGCGTGTTTCCTGAAGGCAGTCGATTGTGGTGGATTTTATTTAGGGTTTCCAGAGCAACATGGGGTGAATGGAAAAGCTATTCACACTTATTAGAAATTTATTTGTAAAAATAAAAATAAATCACACATAACTGCTTCATAATTATGCACCACTTTTGTTTTTGTTTAACAAATCAAATTCCAATAAAACCATTGAACTTAATTTTCATATTGTGACTGAAAAAGTTTGAGATATGTATTAGAAGGAAATTGCACTAACATCCTTAGAACATGAATAATCCCTCCTTGTGTTGCACTCTTAGCTAAGGTTTTATGATTTTCTTCACCTACAGTACACGTCAGGTAAAGGATATGACTTCAGAGCAAATATATCATCTTTGCCAAATGGCTGAAGGTTTACTGTTACTTTTGCTGCAGATATAATGGAAAACAGGTGAGAGAGGCAGTGCCACTGAGGTGCAACCTGAGTGGCTCACCAGTCTGGAATAGGCAGCTCTTGCTAATACATTCTTCTCCATTCTATCAGGCCTCTCCCTCTCCCTGCCTCAAATGTCCCTACATTCACCTCTTTGCACCCAGGCCTGGTCCATTAATGACATCCATTTTGGGAGTCGGTAGGAGAGATCCTTTTATGTGGCGGCGATAAAATACTTTTTTGCCTGTGCTTAGCCGTGGTGCTGCTCTGGGCAGCAGACCATTACTTGAAAATAAACCTAATTATTTTCTGTGCTGTTGCAACCACAGCCCTAAGTCTCCAGCTGCAAACTCATAGGCTCATACACCGGTCTGCTTCTGGGCCTTTCCCATCTCTGCTGGGCCAATCCAAGTTGAAAAACTGATTCACTTCAGTGACAACCAAAAAAACGGTCTTAAGTCTCAAAATCAAAACCATTAGATTCTGTTCATATAACACGGCGCAAAGTGTCTTCGTTCAGCGCATTAACTCCAATCTGATGTAAAATGGATTAAAGGTGGTTTTCTGGGGAAAGTTTCTGGTAAATCCTAATTCAATATTCCCATGTAGGCATGAATGCATATGCAAATGAATCTGTGGGGGACGCATAATAGGGGCGAATGGTGTAAGTCTGACATGCTCCAAACATAAACCATGTGCGTTTTTCTTTTTGTCTGCAAGTATAGTAAGATGTCTTTGTTCTAGCACCGTACCTCAGGAGAGAGTTCTCTTCCAACAGGACTGACTATGCCTTGTTGTAGGCTTTTTTTTTTTTTTTTTTTTTTTTCCCCTGGAAGATCCTCCATCCCTACTGTCCTCTGCCGGATAAGGAATGTGTGTGTGGCAGTGTGGCAAAAACCAATCAGTAGAATATCTGTGACAGAGCATAAGTGGATTATGGAAGGAGGGAACTAGACCAGAGGAGCCAAAAGGCAAATGAAGCCACAGTTGCATAACAGAAAAGACCTGTTGCATCAAGTAACAAGAACCACTGCACAGGGCCTGTGGGATATGATGCTCATTGCTTGGTAGTTTTATGGCTATCACTGGGAATGTCATAATGAGGAAAGAGAATTTGCTATGAGTCCTAATAACACGAACAATAATTGCTATACACTCTGTCTAGACAATGAATGGTTAAACTGCGTGTGTGAGGGTGTTAGAGAAGCATGGTCTGGGGCCAGGCGGCGGGTGGATGGTGGTAGTGGTGGCGGGAGGGGTGGTACTGCTAGAACGGGTAAGTAAAGTGAGCATTCTATTGAGGTCTTAGTTTGGCTAATCTCCCCCATGTGACAGCACAGCCAGATTTGCTGCCATGGAATGCCACAGACTGTTGTGCTGCGGACAAAAAGAGACAGGGGCTTAAGCTACAGGGGGGCAACACTGCATGGTTCTGGAGAGCAGCGGAGCTATGCCAAAAGGCAGAAAAAAAAAATTAAAAGAAGTTCTCTGGATTTTTTGCATCAACCCCTTCCTATCCTAGTGGCAGTGTCCCTTTAACTGCAGCAGTCAGTTACGACACACATGTACACATTCATGTGGAAGTCACCACCTACGGGAGGATGTAATAAGGTGTTTTGGGAGGTGTCTTGCACACACTTGACCCCTCCTCCTTCGGTCTCCTGTGCCTGCAGTGGTTTCTGTCTTTCACCCCAGTTGGATTAGAACCACATCTGGTCCACAGGCATTGAATCTTCCCATGAAAACCAGAACTCTGGCAGTGACTAACAGCCCAGATCCTGAGGCTGGACCATTGATGCAGCCCAACAAATGTTGTTTTGGCTTCCTCTTTTGTGGTTCATGTTAACTCAGAGTGCTAATACCTGGAGCAACTGATCATTATTGGAAGAATCAATTATGCTAGTTTAAAAGAGAAATATTATTCAGTGCCATTTATTTGAGAATTTGAGGCTTGAATAATACGATTTTAAAAATGTGTTTCAATATACATTACCCTCCAAATGAATTTATTCCCTGGTACAGATGTAAACTTGTAAAACTAGATTAATATCTAATTGAAGTAGCAGAATGTCACACAGAAAATTAAGTTGAACAATTTTTCATTTACAAGACATGGAGTTTCCCTGGTTTATATTATGCATCACAGAGAATAATTTCATTGCATGGGTTCATTGTGGTGAAGAGAAAGCTGAACCGAAAGGGGAGACTCTCAGTTTACCATTTGGTTTATGTTCCTACCCTTACCTACGGTCATGAAAATGACTTTCCTGCACAGGGTAACCCTCTTAGAGTTGGGGTGAGTAGCTCAGCCGTCTGGAATGGGTTCATGGTACAGCCCATATTCCCCAACATCAAAAGGGATCACTAAGGTGGCTTAGACACGTCTTCTAGATGACCCTTGGATGCCTCCCTATGGAGGTGTTTCTGGCATTGCCCTCCAGGAGGAGGCCCAGGGAACGGCTCAGGATATGCTGGAAGGACAAAGTCTCTCTGCTGGCTCACCTTGAGAAGAAGGAGGAGGAAGTTTGGGAGAGGGGATTGTGGGGGTCTCTGCTAAGACTGCTATCCTCACAATCTACTTTCAGGGAAACGGATGACGAGTATGAGTACCTTAAAAAAGGGAACATTAAAACACCATTCCATAGGGTCAATGTGTTGATCCTATTAAGTAAATGGTTGCAGGAAATTAGCTATAATTGCATAAGTTAAGGGCAGAATAAATATAAAAAAATAAGACTATATGTGGATCCAAGTCTATCCAAACCCAAGTTTAGACTGTAGGTTCTTGCTAATCCACTTGAATGAGTTTGTCTGCATTAAATTGATTTATCTCTTTCTATTAATTATATATTTTAATAATGGTATTATATATTTTTTTGTCTGTCTAATTTGTTTTACCATTTGGTGTGTAAGTCCTTTTGGTAGTTAAATGGCTGCCATTTTGATATAAACGTCTTAAAATAACTGGTTGTTTTCAGCAGATTTTAGTTGGATCTGGTGAAACATAGACAGTGATTATCTTTAAATTCCAACTGTAAAGTCTAGAGAATGTGAGTTTGTTTTCATTCTAAAAGGCTTACAGTGCCTGGCCACTCTTTGAAACAGCAGAACATGTCAAATATAAATCTCGGTGGTTTCTGCATGGCAACAGGATGTATAGGTAATCGCAGAAGGGGAATTGGCTGCCAGACTCAAAATCAACCTCCGATGACATCACTTCCAGCTCCTAGATCTGGATCATTCAGAAAAAGCTCTTAATAGGGTATAAGAGAGAACTCGGCACCCTAGAGAGATTATTCAAAGATGAATGGTTAACATTTCTTCCTTATTTGCAAAAATAACTAATATTTTTGTAGTAGAATACCAGTTTTAATTTATGTAAAAAAAATCTTGACATAAATTCATTTCCTCCTACTTTAAAACTGTATGATAATTATTTTAAAAAATGCATTTATTCTAATGCTTTTTACAATTTTTTACTAGGTGGGTAAATAATTCAGAGGGGTGCTCTATGAATGAGTTGTATCACGGATCCAAGCACTCAACCCCAATCCCTAAACCTAACCTGCTCTTGTTAAACCATTCAAATCCCCCAGAGCCCCAAATCTGCAATTTGGGTCGAACTTGAGAATCATTGTCTTGTAGCTGTAAGGACATGAAGATCTGTCAGTGTTAGCTTCACACATTCTCCTCCATCCCCCCCACCTCCCCGCCATCCCTGATTCCCACCCCACCCAAAGCTTTAATTAAAGACATAATCAGGATTTGCATAACAAACACCCAGAAGTTCTTAAAATCGGTGCCCCATTTGCCATCAAAAATCTAATGAAAATATAACATCACCTATGGGCCCTCCTCCAGAAATTCTCAGCTTAGCTGTACCAGTCTAGAACAGAAAGGTTTGACATTTAGTTAGTTTAATTCTTTTGTATGATGAGCATCAACTCCCTAAATCCAGCCTGGCCAAATCCTCTTGAGAGGGGCTAAGTGGCAGAGCCAAGTGAGGAGAGAGCAATAAAGAGTAGAAGAGAGGGTTGAGCAAGGACAGGAGAGACGAGGAAAGGAGGGTCTGCAACTAAGGCATCTAAACCAGGATCAGGTCAGGCTAGACCTCTCCTCCCTCGACTGCCTCCGCCCCAGCAGGCCTCCCCCCCCCTCAGCTGTCCCTGGGCCACAATAGGTTGAGCATCTTTTGTGGCATTAACGGTTTGTAGGAGCCAGAGAACAATGTATGAGAAGTGAGGAGCTCAGGGTTCCCACACACAGGGCCGACATATCCTAAGCCCCCCCACCACCAATCGCTGGTAAAAGACGGCAACCTGCACACAGCTGATCTCCACCTCCTGCTGAGACCTCTCCCCCTTCGACATAAAACACATTCTCCTTCACATGCATGTACAAACACACTCTGCTACAAAGCAAACACAGTCATGCACACATAAATACACATTGCTGGTTTGACACAGATATTTGCTCATGTTTAATGCATGATAAATAATTTATGACACCGGATAAAGTTGTTGATATTACTGTGTGTGCACATGCGCTTGCACATGCACTTGCACGCATAGCTGATTGCCTGGTGAGACCACAGAGAGGCCTACTGGGGAGCCCTTTTGTTTCAGGATGGGTGAAAGTTTGTCTGGGATCTTGATTAATTTGTACTGTCATATGTGGGAGGCGCCTTTCACCAGTGGGGCAGTGGGGGGGAGGGCGTGGGGGCGTGGGGGGAATGTCATTTATGGAAATCTAAATTTCTTCCTTTCAAATAGACTGAAATCCATATCTATCGTGAATTGTAGGTCACTGATCGATAAATAATTAAGCTACTGTACACCTTAGCTTATTCAGCATCTAGTTTAAATGTGCAGAAATTGATCATCTAGAACTTGGAAATACATGATTAAAACATGAAGATTGATGCATATTAATATGAACACATTTATATAATTCAAACACAAATCATAAAACAGAAAATTACAGACGGACAAAAATATAATAATTTTTCTTTTTGATATTGTGACATATTTGATCATTATAAATTTCATATCACTGACGCATAAATAATAAAAAATGAATAAATAAAAAAAACAAACCTAGTTTATACACTAACTCTGTTGCATTCCTTTCTGGTAACACTTATTTGAGGGGGTGCGCATGAAAATGACATGATACTGTCATAAACCCGAACGAGTCTTCATCATATGACATGTCACATGATTCTGTAAATAATGATACTTCTATGTGTATTAAAAGTGTCATTATTTATAGAATGACACTTTAATGAGAACTGTCATAAACATTCATGAGTATGCCTTCTTTTTCTAACCCCCCCCCCACATGTTATGTCATGTTTACGACAGTGTAATGTCAGTTTTTTTGCACAGCCCTTCTATTCCTGAATGATGTGATTTCCATTACAATACCCTTACAAATATCCATAATCCTGGAACTTTTTAACTGGTCACACACAGCCAATTGATCTGTTGTAGAACAGGTGTGGTGTGACGAGTTGAAGGGGTCCATGTGATGATAAGGGCGCTGCTGAATTTTGAACCAATATGGAGAGTTTTCTGTGGCAGACCAGAATAAGCCATGGATAGCAGCTCCAGATAGTTGCAGGAAACTGTTGCTGATGTTAACAGTCTATGTATTTGACTGCACTATATCTTTATGCAAAGAGGAAAAGATGGTAGAGACGTATCTTAAAAGACTTGCAATTGTTGTTTTGAAAGGATTGAGTCGGGAGGGCTGAATACAAATGCATGGGACATTGTTCACATTTAAATTTGTTATGTCATCATGCAGCTTTGCTGTTTTGTGTTGGTTTGAGTTGAAGAAAATCAAGAGGAATTAAGACTTTTTCAACGCTGCTTAATTGAATAAAATGAACCAGACAAATATAGGAAGTCAAAACTGTTCACACGTTTTCTCTGTATGAACATCTATCAGTTTTCACTGTGACATTGTGGAATAACTCCTCTTCTTCCCCCTTCTTTCCCTCTTTTTTGTCTTCTACCCACCATTATCTTATTTTGCTGAGAGGGATTCCCACACTTCACTGCTCTGATGCTGTCAGGGCCAATGAGAAGCCGGATCTGTATTGATTTTCAGCCACCTGTGCCAGGCGCCTTGTGGCTGTGAGTTATCCTCGCTCCCTTCCTCCTTTTTGCGCTCCTCCTCACTGCCCAGAGCCTGCCACTGTCTCCTGGGGTAGCTGATGCACAGCAAGCAACACAGTCCATTTGTCAGCAATTGTCAGCGTTTAGTGAGGCAATGATGTGTGACAAGATGGGGATGGGAAGGGAGAGCAGGAAGTAGGAAAAAAAAACATTCTGGGAGGCAGGGGGCAGGTGGAAGGGGTGAAAGAGCTCCCTCCAATGGAATGAAAAACACATCCCACCAGACAGCCCCAATAATGTAAGACTGCAAATATTTGTCTGCACATACTACCTTTTTATTTTCCTTAGATTAGAGGACGTTTTAATAATTTCAATGGCTGAATGTTGTTTGGAGAGTACTGCTGAGCCCCACTAAGGTGACAATATAGATTTTTTTATTTATTTTGAGCTCTCGTGCAACACAGAAGAGACTGCTTTCTACCATCACAGGTCTTTGTTTAGCTTTGATTCAGTCAGAAAAGACTGAGAGAGGTGCCCTTGTAGTAGCAAAGATTTCAGTGTTCTGTTTTCATTCCAGGTGGAACTAGTTATTAGGGAGAATGTGTGGAGAACATCTTTCTCTAAACTCTCACAGAAGGTTTATACTCCAAGGAAGTAATGAATCTGAACTGAAACTTAATTGAACCAAACTGAAGTTTTGTCTGCATTTCCTGCTAATGAATACCCAACATTAAGTGTCTTATAACATTCTTAGTGTGCAGATTCTTTTGGCAAAGAAAAATACCTCATGAAAATTTCTCAACAGTTTAATTGCATCTTTCTAGGCATTTTTCAGTCTGAAACTATCCAATTCGTGCAGCATTCCACACATCTCTCGGAGCAGGAACTTGCAAGCACTGTGCTGATTGGTACTACTTTTCAATCCTGAAGCCAGGATTTAGTTTGGCAGGGAGTCTTAGGAGGCTTTATACCTCCACCTCATTAAAAATATTTGACACCTTTTCCACTCCAAGGTTGACAAAGAAGCTCAGATTCTCTAAGGATGCCCTCTGAAAATGACACCTCAATATTTTTCTTTCCGATTTTGTACAGCAAAACATGGATGAAAGCTTTCTGATATACATTTCACGCAAATAGGCCTCTTTATGTGTTGCCAGGCAAAATCTGTTGACTTGGCCTTGACTCCTGGAGCCTTCAACAATTATGAAAATATGATAGGCTCAGTGCTTTGTGGATGTTTAAGCTCATGTTTTTGGAAGGTTGCTGCACTGCTTGGTGTTACTGTGTAGCCTGCCTTAATGGATCCTCAGCAGGGGGGGGTTCTGATTGGCCAAGCGCCTTTCGTTTGCTTTGCTCCTGGGCTGCAGTGCCAGAGAACAAATCTAGGGACACATTTTGGGGATCAGCTCGTGTAAACTGGCTTTTTCCAGGTCCATATGGAAGACATCATCACACAGAGAGCAGTGTGAAGTCTGTCATAGTGGAGCTATTGGATCACATATATCCCCGCCTATCACCCAAATATCAACACGTACCTCTTCACCTGAAAAGCCTGTTAGAGAAAATCCATTCAAATCTGTCAACGTGATGTGCAGCCTGGCAACGATTCTTAATCTTATTTACTGAGTCCTTTGGCCTCCTTGGTTTGGTTTCTGGATCCTACGAGAATTGTTGCTAAACTATCAAGACCTCCACTAAAAATGTTTAATCTTTTCTCACACAGGTTGCATGCAAGATAATTGAGATGTAGTCCAGACCATTTTTGACAGTAACACATTTTTTTGTAGTGTAAGCTGGAACAAAACATTAAATGTCACCGCTCCCACAACCAAAAAAAAAAAACAAAAAAAACAAAAAAGTGCTCAGACAATTTTTTACTGACGGTATTGGAGCCAAATATGTGTTAAACCAGCCTCTGCTGAATACTACTGATGTTCCATGTTAAATTGATAGCTTAGAGAAGTAAGGTTTTGTTGAAAGCTGGTGAGACATTTGAAGTCTCACCTCTCATCTCAGTACACTATTTTACATTTCCATTTAGCACAAATCTAGATCAGTTGGCTACCTCAAAATGGGCTAACATCTAGGCAAGGATGCTAGCCCCCTGATGTTAGCCCCTACAAAGACAAGTGAGTGTCTTTGTTTTCCTACCGACAAGTGTGACCGACGGGTGCATCCTCAAGTTGGTGCTCATCGGCACCAATCAAGAGATCAGGATAGGAGCAGTTTCCCTGAGGCAGAACCTACACTTGACTCAAAGTCATCCTTGACGTCTATTTGCTGTTTCTTACTTACCTTCTGTGTTCTCCTGGTTCCTCCTCAACCAGTCTTCTGCTGAAGGTCCGTTCCTCTGCTGTCGCTTCCTAGTTCTCGTTTGGCATCTCCTGGCCACTGTGCCAGGAGATGCCAATGTTGATTTGTTGGTTTACATAGTAACAGTTGACAGGATTTAGCATCATAGACAGTATAAACGATGTGTCCATTCACAGTTTCACCTAACTTATGTTGTGTTAAAAAGCAGTGGGTGGATATTTGGAAAATGTTTGACAATAGAAGATTGGTCTGCCGAAATAATTATGCTGCTGATTCATTATGTAAGGTTTCACAATATTTTGGTTTTCCACTAATGAGTACTTTCTTGTCAAAATACACAGTTGGACACATCAGAATATAGGAGAACAGACTTGTGATAGTGTTCTACAGATAAACTGCACTAGTGTAACAAATGTACATGTCTGAACATTGGTCAATATTACTCCTTCACTCAGATTGATCAATAGATCACTAAATTCTAAAGAATCGTCCTCGTTTTAAACCTTTGAGGTTAATGAGCAGCACTGTAATTACTGTGCTGGGGAACTGCTTTTTCTCATCATGGATGACTAGCCTGGAATTAACTCATTACCCCCTGTCCTGACCATGCAATTAAGCTCTGCAACACAATTAAGTCTCCATCTTACGCCTCACTAGACACTAGACAGCAGTGATCACTGCCAGTGTGCCATCACTGCTAACTCTTATCTTGTTGTTGATTGCTGAGTTATGGCTTCTAATCAAACTGACAGCTACAGTTTCTGAAAATCTTTAAAAGTTGATTGTGTTGATTAAATATGATGTATTCAGAAGCTTCTCAAAGGTGTTAATAGAGATGCACAGATGCTGAGGTTGTGAGTCGTTCATGGCTAGCTGTCAGTAACGTTTTCGGCCTGATGGGGTTATGCAGATGTCTGCAAGGGTGGCCCACGAACAATGCTGCCCATCTGGAAGCAGCTCATTTTGGCGCTGGACGATCTGATGGATGGGGAAATCTCGTCAGGATGTCCAGCTGAGCTCACCAGCGGAGACCCAATCAATCACCCCTCTCCTGTCTCTACTGATGGGCACCCATCCAAACAAAAACCTAGAGGTCAAGGGTTCTGTCAAGGCATCTTAGGCTCTATACACTTATTCCTTCACAACAGACAAATTAATCTGAGTACTTTAAGAGTGCTATTGTGCTATATAACCTCCACTATGCATCATCTTGTTCCATGTGAAAAAAAGTTATGGAGAGACACATGGACTTGCACTGGCACAAGAAAATATTTCCTAATGGCAACTGTAGTGATACCATTTTATGAAAGAACAGCAGTCTTGAAAGCTGGATTTATAATGCAATGCATCTCTTGAGTGAAGTTTCATGACAGCTTTGCAATCTATTATCTTGTCAAGATTTTGGAGCCGCCTGTTGAGGAGAAACTGCTTCTCTTGTGCTGTGATTGATGGGTTTTCAGACTTATTTTTCCATTACTCTGGAGACTCCTCTTCAAGTCAAGAGATCTCTCAAGTTTCAGCCAATAGACCTGGGTTTCGTAAATTATTTTCTTAGACATTTACAGTCCCAAGTAAAATAATGAAAGGAAGTACTTGACCGACTGTCACATTAATATTTTGTGTATTGATACAAGGCAACGCATTAGGGGAGCCTCTATCTTTTTTTTGTTTCTAAACGTGCTCAAGAATGATTGAAAATATAAATAAGAGATGGGTTTGATAATGGCTAAAACTGACTGGAGAGCCACAGGGCCAAAAGAAAATTAATTTTCCTGTAAGCTGGCTTGGCTCTGCACTTGTCAGTCATAATGACAAATGGCAGTGCCTGATGAAGCAGAGGGGTTACATCATCACTTCCCTAATGAGGCAGCTCACAGCAGGAGGGGAAGCAAGAGAGCCAAGCAAGCAGTATTGATGAAAAGATGGGTAAAGCGGAAGAATTAGACAACTGCTTCATAGCTGCTAAACACCCACGACTGCCTGCCTACGTGTCAATACATTTTTGGATTGTTGTTTGGAATATTCAGCAGTTATATGGATCCAGTATTGGTTTTGTTTCCAACTCAGGATCACATCAAAATCGTCTTTGAACTCATCATTTAAATCTGATGTACACGTGATGAATATTTGACCTGATTTTCCACCACTTTTGCTTAGAACCCATTTCTGGAAAGACAAAAGCAATAATGTTTATTTAATAAGGCTGCAAAGTATGTTTGTGGAAATATTTGTATTTAATTAATAGTTAATAGATTTGGTCCCTGAGAATACAGGAGAATGAGTTCTAACAATTAGGTCCAGCCAGGGTAAAGGACATTTCCCATTTGCCTGGTTCTCTCTGTATCTTTATGGTTGGGTCTAGGCTTGGCATTGGAGTCCAAGGGGGAGATTATCTTGCCTGTCTGCCTTCAGGAGCTCTCAGGGTCCGTGTCTTTGTGCAGCATTAAAGCTGGCGGGGAGTGCGCCCACCGAGCGAGGGGAAATGTGTTTGACATACGCTCAGAGCACACGGTCGGGGAGGCTGCAACAGCAGGATACGATTAATGACCACAGAATCAGATTGTTACAATATGGCTTCCCTTCACCCCCTCCTTCTTCACTGAGGGCCTGTCATATTTCACAGACTTGCCTGGACTGCGTGTGTGTGTGTGTGTGTGTGTGTGTGCGTGTGTTTGTAGTGTTTGTGTTGTGTTTCTTTAGTTGGGCAGGGGCCCTTTTATCCTCTTTTTTTTGTTGTCTTTCTCTCTGTGTCTCTCTGTTGATGGGGGTCATTGATATGCAACAGTGCATTCTTGGATCTTACAGGAGAGTCTGTTCTCATGGTTATTGTGTGTTACTTTGGCTGATTAGACACAAAGACACACCTCTTTGGAACCACATTAGCAACTGGGCACAGGGGGGAAAAAACTCCTTAATTTCATAAAAGAAGATTGATTAGAATGATGGATAAGGGCTTTTAAAGTAGTTTATTAATTAGTTATAAGTGTAAAAATATCCAAACTGCAGTACATACCTACACACACGTCTTGATTTAGCATAGATCTACATCAGCTGACTGAGACTGTAGCTCGTCTAAGAAGGGCCAAGACCAAAGTTATAAAATCTACTGTAATGTTCTGATCAATTGTAAATAAACTCACTGCTTGTTGCTCTCATGTGACATTTTTTATGGAGTACTTTGAATAAGAGGTAACGACTCTGTGATATTTGGGCTTGTGAGATATTTCTATGTGGTTCCAGTTCACAGTATGTGAGTAAAACTTACAGAAAGAGGTTACTTGTTTTGGAAAGTTCGGAATCAGAAGCTGTGTTCTATCATGGACTCTCCACAGTGATTACTATATTAAAAAAAATAAAGAAAACCAGTGATCAGGAGCTTGAACTGATATTGGGGATTACACAAGGACATCTTGTTTGTTTACAACATAAACATCTGCTTTACCTGCTGTGACGGTTTTGAAATGGGGGGAAGGTTTAGAGTTCTAGCAGTCCAGTTTGCTCTCTTCCTTTCTTTGACTTGCAGTCAGTTTCAGGCTATGAGTTCAAATAATCAGAGTTTATTCTGAAAGTGGATGCCAAGCTAGACATCTGCTGCTCGCATAATATCAAAAGCTTATAATCTTTTGATAGAACCCTACTTTAAAACTCTTGAACTATTCCTTTAAATTTTTTATAAAAAAAAACAAAAAAAAACGATGTTGTAAATAACTATTTGTTTTAGTGTTTCACATTAAGAGTAGCTTGTAGAGCATTTTACGATTCATTTCAACATTAATGATGTTGCTGAAAACTGGTCCAACTAACTTATAGTAACAGAACTTTTCAGGGTAAGCTTCATGGGAACAGCGTTTGAGAAAAGAATCTGTAGACCAAATGTTACCAGATTTCTGAGGTTGTTAGGGGGCTCCTTCAAGTGATCTTCAGGGTTTTAGGGTCAGTGCCTAAAGTGCAAAAGGCCACATGGGGAAAAGATGTGTAGGAGCTGAGAGCGCACACAGGGAACAAGAGGAAAACCTTAACAAGGTGTCGAACACCACTCGTTGGATCTGCGCTCATGAGCACACGCATAACTGGACCTGCGCTGTGATGTTTGTTGACACGTCTGGTAGAGAATTTTGAAGTTTTCACAGCCATCATAAATCAGGAGAGTGCTTGATTTTTCCCAGGGTTAGGAAGCACATCTCGCATATTTTCCAATTCCTTCTGAGGCCCCAGAACGTCAGCGGGCTCGTTTTTCTGAGTCATATCAACTATGGATAACAATTGAGAGACTTATGCAGTTTAATTGCAAATATGAATTCTTGTAGGTAAAAACAGTGGAAACGGGAACCCATCCAAGGATTTTCACATATAGAAAAATGTATTCCCCTTAATGTGATCCCACTTTAAAGAAAGAGATTCAAGTTTCTCCTTCATCTAGACTACATTAATAAGACACTTAACTGGCACCAAATTTCAGCATTTTCCACATACTCTTTTCCCAGATGAATAGGTCAATTTCCTCTGCTTGTGTATTCTGAACAAGGCACAAAAACCAAGGATGTTAGCATTTGTTTTTTCTCTCTTTTTGTGCACTAGTTAAGTAGTTAGGTTATTATGTGCTTTTAACATGTTGCAGATCTCTTAGATCCCAGTATGTGCTCAACACACACACACACGCACGCACACGCACACTCACCCCACCCAAGCTGCTGTCTCTGCAATTTTCTGTTTCTATGAATATGAAGAAAAGGAACATTTTTTTTGCTATTCTAGAAACAGTAAGCCAAGCTATTTCTTTTAAGAACTGAAAAGAAATAAACCAACAAGTATTGAAAAAAGCAAGGACCATATGGAGATACAGTGAAATGCTGGTATTACTCAACTAAAGCCAAAAAGATGATGCTCCTTTACACCGTTTTTTTTTTTTTTTTTTTTTTTTTTACAGGGCTCCCTTCTGACCACAATGAGGTTGAAAGCCCTGGATCACACAAAACTTCCTGTAGAGAAAATAACACAAGTCACAAAGAGAAGCAAACCAGAAGCCCAACTAAAATTGTGAGCCTACTAATAAATGCACCGAGGAAGGAACACAACTTTATTTGTGAAAAGTCAACATTAGAATTTGACTAGAAAGGTCTAGTCCATTCACACTGACTCATGCACAAAGCAATGAAACTTTTTTTTTTTTAGAATTAAAGTCAGGCACAACATAACATGAATAAGACTTTTTTTTTTCTTATATAAAACAAGATTATGTAATTAAGTCAAATGCTCAAAGCCAGGCATGAAAACAGAAAAAAGCAGCAGAACAAACAATGTCATTATAGAATATACAGAAAAAAAAGATATTCTAATAGAAGCTTTTTTTTTTTTTTGCATATCAGTTGATATTGTTCAGTTCTCTGTGAACTGTGTGGGTGAAATTAATCTGTTTACTGTTAGGATAGCCACCGCACATTTCTCAGGAATCTGAATTTGGCCCTGAACTTTACTTTTACATGTTGGTTCAGGTATTAACTTATTTAGACAAGGGATCAGGCCTTATTGGTTGTCCCTCTGGATGGAATGGACAAACACAGGGGAGGGATGTTTGAGAAACTGGGCCCTTAGGCAAAGAAGTGGTCACTGAGCTGCTATCAATAATCAGTCATCGCAAGGACTGGCAACTCAAGGATACGTGGTCAGAAAAAGACAAACTTACAAACATTTGCATCTCCTGGGTAACTTACCTTACCTGTTTTGACATTCCTGTTCAGGTAGATGAAGTTGCTTTATCACTCAAATCTATCAGCTTCCATTTAGTTTTCATGCTGTTAATAGCGACGCACAGGTCTCCAAAAAATAAAGGTAATCAGTTTGATGCCAATACCAACGTATCTATTTAAAACCACACAAGGTATTAGGCGGACTAAGTGATGCACAGCAAAGTGGAAATAAAACAATGCAACATTTATAACACACACTTAAAATAATGAATGAAATTCAAGCCAAAAACTCAGAATAAACTCAGTGGAGATAAATCACAATGGTAAACCGCTGTAGAATTAAAATCTGGGAGTTTTAAGCTGTGTAATTTATCTGACTTTATCTGCTCATATGAAGGCAATGTTACCTCATTTTCATGACTGGTTCGTGGGACATCCGCATGCATGTGCTTAGAGCACCTGAGTCCTAGGTGATAGGATTTTATTTCACTAAATATTTCATTAAAAAAATAAAATAAAATGTTGGAAAAAAAATGTTTTCTGGATAAATGTTTTGAGTTTAATTCAGAAATTTTAAATTAAACTATTTTTATGTCACTTAAACAGTTGAATAAAGATTGCTTTAGATGCTATTTTCAAACATTAGAAAAGAAAATAAGATTAACCACTGTGTCAAAGGAAGCACAAAGCTCTAACAGCACAAATCTCAGAAAGTTAACATGCCTCTTTAAGAACTGTATCATTATAACCATGTCTTTTTAACATATTGAAATACGCATAGCAATGGTTGTAGTTAAAAATACTCATCAATATGATACCGAGATCGACAAACAACTGCTTTTATGTGTCATGATGGCAGAGGTTGGCTGTTGTTCAGTTCTCAAACCACGCAGGACTGGTTCAAGTTCTAAAAATGTCTCCACGTGTCTGAGACAACGAATGCTTATTGGGCGCATGCACTGTAAAAGGATATGTTCTGTGGAGATTTACCAGGTACAGCGAGGGGAATTAGCAAAGACAAACCACTACATCTGTGGTTGGTTTGACAGCCAAAATGTTTCTCTTGGAGTCAAAAGGAAACTGGGATGGAAAATCACATTATTACTGGAGAGGATCCTTCTCCCAGAGCTGGAGGAATAATAAAGATAAGGACGAGAAGCCTTGATTATAAACAGCCTCTAGACGAAAACAGTTGATCCATCATCTTGCTTTTGCCTCTGGGTTCAGTTATGCTCAGTGGAAGATTACATTTTTTTTTTCCTCTAAAATGATGAAGTTTCACTTGTGGTTTTGGTAATGATCTTACTTAATAATACATAATTTGGAAAAATATCACCAGTGCTAAAGTATTAATATCTATAACTATCCTAAGTGATTCATTGACTGTGTGTTTCAGTGCAAACCTTCCACTGCCAGCCCTCGCTTACCTTCCTCCCAGGCTAAGCTGGAACGCATGAGGCCTCAGACACACTTAATGGGATTATGGTAATATAATTTTGTGACGCTGACCTCGGATTGGTGCCAGGTTTCTTCCACTTTCTTAGACAAAAGGCACAGAGCTCACCAAGGTTTCCAGCAGGCTGGCCCAGCTTGGCCTCCTGGCACAGGACAGTGTCGCTATCAGGGCTGTTGCAAGATTGATGGCCGTGAGGCAAAGTTTTCCCTGCTAAAAATGGTCAATTGGAAAGCAAAATACGAAAAAGTAGCAAGACAAAAATACATAAGAGTGCATCTAAACTATGATAGGCGTCTATTTTCATGATTGCGAGTGTACATGGTAATTAATACAACTTAAGAAGTATAAAATGTGTCCACCATCTACACCCCATTTGTTCAAACAGTAGTTCTTGAGCTGAGGGTAAAGCTTCCATGGTGATAGGCTTGTAGTAAGCTTGTCTTTCCAAATGATTTAGCATGGGTTTCCTCTGGATGTGTCTTGTTGGTTTAGGAAAGAACTTTATGGACTGCATGAGTTGGAAGCAAGTGTGTGTGTGCATGTGTGTGTGTGCATGTGTGTGTGTGTGTGTGTGTCGATTGCCACTGCTACTGAATGCAAGAGAAAAAAAAAATGCTCACAAAATCAGTAAGAACTCAAACTAAAAATGATGTCTGAAACATATTTTTTTAAATAAAAATGTATGTTCTTATTTGTTTTGCAGTTGTTACGCTATTTACATTAAATCTATTGTGCTGGCTTAGTTCTTGACGTTCTTGTGTACTTTGCAATGGTTCAGTCACCATGGATGTATCACTAGATTTTTTTCTTTTAGCTTTTTCTTTTCTTTTCCTCTCCTTTTTGCCTTCAAAAAGACCACCCATAGGGTTTGGAGGGGGCAGACATCTCTGCAGAATAATAATGGGGTCGTCCTGGGAAAATTGCCCATGGAATGGCTTACTTAAAAAAAAAAAAAAAAATGTAGAAAAGAAAGAAAAAATTGGTCCTGCTTCCGATCCTCTTTGGAAACATTCATCAGGGCACTCCTGCTGTTCAGTGAGGAGCGAACCCCATCACAGCACGGCTCGATCCGTACACCACTCCGGTCAGTCTGTTGCTGCCAAGACTTTCTGAGCTGAAGTTAGAGGGCCGGAACATTTTCTTTAGCAATATACTTCTATTTTGGTTTTGCTTTGAAAATATTAAAAGATTATATAGAAATGTGTTTTGCATACTCAGCCTAATATTTTTAAAGATCTGAAAAGTCATCAGATCGAATTTCCTACAGTAATATATGGATAAAAGAAAATGCAATGTAGTGTTAACTGACTGATTCTCATGACGAGTTTATGTGTCTGCAGAGAAGCAGTGAATCAGCATAGACTCATGGAGAGAAAGCCACGATGATGTCTTCTTCAACCTTTTGACAAGACCTTTTTGTATGATGAAACTCAATGGAAAAGTCCATCAGTTCAGATTTTGTGTAGATTAAAAAATATCTGAAAAAAAAAAAAAAAACACTAACAGTTTGAAAAAAAAAATCTAAATGTCCTCATAAGCAAGTCTGTAACAGCAGGGAAGAGAGAAATATTAAAGGCAACATACTCCGTCTCTGGACTTGTAAGAAAGCTCAATCTAGCCTGCAAGATGCTGAAGGAAGTCTTCAAAATCCTTAAAACGTCACCATACGGCCAACAGCACGCTCCTGCCATTATGTATGTGAAAATGGTTACCTGTGAAAATTAAAAAGAGACTGTGGAAGTTTAATTTTCACGTTAAGGCGTACAAGGAAAAAAAAATGTTGCTGTCAATAAGAAAATATGAAGACCACACAAAGTTTTCTAGAGCGAATGTAAACAAAGAACACAACTTCTGGAATTAGGTTTTTTGGATAAATGAGTTTAAACTATTTTGATAATAAAATAGAAAGAAAAAAGTTTGGAATAAACCAGTGTGGGACAAGGGACTCAGATTAATAGTAAAACATAGAGGTGGATGTGCCGTGGTTTGGGGACACTTTGTTTCAGTAGAACCTCAGAAATTCAATGTAATTGAGGAACATATGAAGTAATCTGTGAAGGAAACCCACTAAGGACTAGTTGGGAATTGAGGAATGAAAAGTCCTATGCCAAGTCAAATGCCAGGTCTTGATTGCTCTGAAATGCTGTGGTGTTGACTTAAAACAGTCTGTGCAAGTAGAAAGCCTTTCAAACATTTCAGCACTGCAAGTAAAACATATCCTAACTTAGCTTGTTTTAATTGTTCTACATAACTGTAACCACAAATGCCCAATTTTTCAATAAACAAAAACTTTTCCTTGAGTTTTGGAAAGAATTGTTGGGTACATTTTAACTTTCACGCAATATGTTTTGTCAGGGACCGGTTGGTGCTGTCTTACCATAAATGCCTCGTGGAGACAGGTCAGACAGCATAATGGGTTGTCGTATAACAATATATTGCAGCAAGAACTCATCAAACTCAATGGCATAGTTCAAGTTATAGGTGGCCTCCTAATTCCTCCTTATGGTGTCACTCAGACGACGTTTCAGGTTTGAAGAGTAAATCCTGTTCTGAATTCTTCTACGTCACATCAGTCATGACTAAAATTCCTGTCTTTGCAGGATTTAGAAAAAAGACTACTTGGTATTTTTCAGTTTTCCCCCTTCTGTGTTTTTGCCCGAGGCAGCCTCTAGCTGAGTTCCTTTTGCCATACAAGACCCGAGGCCCCTGTTGCGTGGCTCCAGGTTTGAGCCACATGAGATTCAGTGATGGATGTGCCCCTGGGGGTCTCCGTGGGAGGTGGGCTGCGCACACCCCGTCTGCTCTTCACTGTCAGAGGAGGAAGTTGTCCTCCTTTGTAACCAGAGACAGCAGAATGAGGCCCGATGACACTGGAAACAGGGCAGGGAAATTTCTCATGCCACCAGCGATGTTTCCTGAAAGTATTGTACAACTATCATGAATTGCGTTGTCATACTTCTACAGCATTAAGCGGAGGTGACAAAAGTTAAAGTCAGGTATTTTTTATGCATTACCAAATTACAATAAATAGACAAAACTAATATTAAGTTTGCCCAAATTTAGTTCAAATCCAGTAAGAATTGCTTTTAAATGACCTGATTTCCATTTTCAATCATGTTTAGTTTTCTTTGGATGTTTAGTTGGAGGACATGAACAGATGACAGGGAACTGAAATCTATCCTGAAATATTTGTCTAAGATAACATTTAAAAGCCAAACTATTTTTTTTCCCTCTACAATTACACTAAAACATCAAATATGGATATTAATTAATGTGAATCATTTCTAATATTTGGAAGAATGAAGACAATGTTTTGGTTATAAACGGCAGCTTAACCTAGCCTGATTTTCTGATATTTGGGAAATCCTGTCTAGTCATCAGAGTGACATGAGGGGAAGCCAGAATAAAAGAGCAAATTAAACATGAGGAAATAGGCATCCTCTGCAAATGTATTTCAAATTTCAACACAAACCTATAGTACCTGATTGTGTTTACATTGTGGCTGATTTATTAAGTTCAGCTCTGTTGCTATATTGCTTAGCCAGCGAGGAATAAACAATATGCAGCGTCTAGTTTGTTTCTTTAAGCCGCTGTGTATACAGGCGAAGGGAGGGGTGTGGACATACGTCTTGTCGATGGGACTGGGTCCCTAAAGGACCTGTGACCTCATGGTCTGCAAAGCCAGAAACCTAAACTAAAATGTCTGCAGCTAACTGTCAACAAGTCGGAAAAAAAATATAATGATCGATTTCTTTACTTGCGCTGCTTTTGCAAAAATTGCATAGACAGCATTTTTTTGTGTGTGTTAAAATTCTTAATGCAGTGGAGAATCTTTATTGAATTGGTAAGCAGACATTAGAAGCTGAAAAATACTTCCTCCACACTTTGAATTTTGCAGGTGCATCTCAACACATTGCACTAGCACAGCATATATTTATACTCTGTTAGAGTGCAGATTGTTAACATAGTGACATGCTTTAAGCATTTGATTCTGTTGATTTTGAGAATTATGGCTCAGAGCCAATGAAAGCTCAACATTGAGTTTCTCAGAAAAAATAGAAAATAGGACAAGACCAATAAAAAGGATTTTATGTTTTAACTTAGGCATCAATAAGAAAGACTGGTGACCTAACAATATTACAACTGACAGCTCAAGCTACAAATATGTATGTAATATATACAATATATTAATGGGATGAAAAAAGTTGCATGTGTAACAGGAATGATCGTAGTGTTACAAGGAATGTAAGAACCCTTCGTGCTTCCATCTGCTGAAAGCTTTATAAAAATGTTTCATTTTCCAGTATCATGTGGCACATGTGCACACTGTGCCAGCAATACTAAGACATTCCTTTATTACAATGATATCACTGCAATTGTCCCAAAAATTCATCTCAATTCATCTGTAGTTAATTTGTATACAATTATGAAGAGGATGATGAGACACCAAACTATACAGATAAGTTGAAAGTTGCTCTTAAAACATCTTAGCAGGACAGGCTCCTCACCTCTATGCCAAGCAGCACTGATGCAATAATTTATGAAAAAGGCAACCCCACAATTAAAATGCATACTGTGCTGCACAAAGTCATATTATCCAATAACTGATAATTTTGTGTTAAAAAAATATTGTCTTTGTTGGTCTTGTATAATATTAAAATAAATAAAAAAACGGAGTTATGTATTTAATTAAGTGTTGGCCACAATGGTCAAAATTAATAGAACAAAAAATGCTTGAAATGCATCATTGTGTGGGTAATGTATTAGGGAATTTTAGTTTTTGACATTTAATTACTGTGATTAACTTATTGATATTATTAATGAGAACACCCTACAGAAAGCAATGTCAAAAGAAACAGACAGCTTAAGATGAGAACTTATTTCTGACTTTTGCTTTTATTGCAAACAAAAAATAATAATAATACAAAAGATAAGCTTTTAAGACAAAGCCATGTTTACCTAGGGAAACTGCATTAAGATGACAAAAATGAGAACTAATTATACAGAATATAAAACAAGAACAAAACTTTCTCTTTTCAAAAAGAAAAAACAAAACAAAAAGTATTCTGTTGAATACAGCAAAATTCTTTACAGCTGCGTTTCTCATCCAGTCAAAAAGAAGAAGAAAGAAGAAAACATCCAGTTTTTCTTGAAGAGAAAGACCCATCATGTCATTTTTTAAGCATTCTGTACACAAGTAGATCAAGAATTATGTGAAAACATTTACAAATGATAAATAAGCGATGTTGCATCACATATGACAGCAACCTAAATTCACCTCTGTGCTGAATTTAAATGATAATTCTCCAATAAAATTAATGCTAAAGAATAAATTAAGAAAACAAAAGAAGGGAGAAAATATCTGGCAGAAGCACACCATGCTCAGACCTGATTTACACTGGCAAGAGCCAGGTCAAAGGTCACTTCCTGAATCTCATCAAAGCAGGAAATCCGACCTGCGCTGCTGTCTTTTCGGATCGTGAAGCCTCCCCGCTGTGGCTTCAGAGGCACTAATGGTATTGAAGGCAGTTAAAAAGCAAGCATCACTATCACATCTAGCAGCTCAGTAAGGCCCGCAGAGGAGTTACATGGCACCTGCTATTAGCGTTTCCAACAGTTTTAGCTGAACCAAACAAGAAGTAGAACATTGGACTCTTCGCTGATGACACGGTAACGTCACGGCCAACAATTCTAATCTACTCCAAAACCTGCGTTTCCCGTGATCTGAATCTCACTGAAGTTAGCGTATGTACAGCGGAACGAAGGCTAAGGTGAGATGGCGGTGTGGGTAAACTTCCGGTAAAAAAATACATTATAGAGAGAATAAAAAAAGGCCACTGAGGGTGTTTTCACCCGGCATCCCTGTTCCTTTAAGCAAGCAACGATGGTCATGACACAGAATATGTTGGGAATAACAAGAGCAGAACACATACACAGTACATACTATCATATTTATAACCATTATGTCCTCACAGAGGATTTAACTTTTTAAACATCATTTCTAAAAAAATATAATCACAATTCCAACCAATACAAAAGGCACTGCTGTGAGCCAATTTAAAGACTAAATTTCAGAACTATAAAAAAGTCCATGTCGTGTTTTTTTATTGGCAATGTGGCGAGGACAATGAAATTAAGGCAACTGGGGTTGGGGGTTAGGGGGAGCAGTCTCGGGTGGATGTGTTGGCGCTCCTCAGGGCCTGGACAGTTGTGTGTAAATCGGCTGCTGCTCCCAGTGCTGTGGACTGTGGGTCTGCGGCACAGAGGGCACCCCGGTGCTGTCGGCTATTGGGGTGTACATCGGCCTCTGGCTGGGGCTCATGTAGCTGAAGGTGGAGTACAGGCTGGAACCTTGGCCAGCTGCATGGCTGTAGTAAGAGTTGGCACTGCTCTGGTGTTCTGAATAGTCATACTGTGCTCTTGTGATGGACGGATAAGAAGAGGGGCTGTAGTGCTGTAGGTTGAATGAGCCGTAGGTGATGTGCTGCGGGGATCCCTGTTGGTCACTGTAGTGGCTCGGGCTGAGCTGCTCTGTCTTGATCTGGGTGGTTCTCTGCTGGCCCTGTTGACCTTGCTCTCCTGCTCCACCAAGGGTGGTCAGAGTATGCTGCTGCTGCTGCTGCTTGGACATCCAAGCATGAGCTCCCACACCGGCTCCCTGACCGACTGAGGCGGTGCTAATACCGTAGCTGCCTGTGTAGCCAGCCTGGGCTGCACCAACGACCCCAGCGTGGCTGTGAGGCGGCAGGTACTGGTCGAACTCATCAACATCAAAGCTGCCGATGTTGGAGATGACGTCGCTGCTAAGCTCACCAATGTCCACAGCTCCAAAGTCTATGTTGAGCTGCCGACTGCTGCCCTCTTGAATGGGGCGGCCCTCACGCTTCAGGTCAGCTTTGCTGGAGGGAAGATCTGTCTTTGGGGTTGTCGGGGGTGTTGGTGGTCCCTGTGACTGACCTGGTTGGAGAGAAGCAAAGTTAGACTCATGGCTTTTAAAAACAAATTATCACTCCCAGTCCTGACAATTTAATCTAAATGCACCCAGATGGGGGGGAGTTAGGGTAACCCTATCCCTCAAACTGCTGAGATAATTCTAAGAGATGCGTTTGCTTGTTGGATAATAAAATTCGCAACAGTTGGATTTTCCATCTATCCTAGCAAAATGCAGCAAAGTGATATGTAAAAGCATTTCTTTCAAATCTTACCCGAATGTTCTCCCGGAGAGTGCACCTCGCCCATGCTGGACGCAGGAGAGTCGGCTTGCTGCAGCGCCTTGAAAATCGCGTTCGGAGAGATGTGCGTCTGTTCGCCATCCTCGGATTCATTTTGCCCATTCTTAACAGATTTCCTCCGCCTCGGTTGATATTTATAGTCGGGGTGATCCTTCTTGTGCTGCACTCTCAGGCGTTCAGCTTCCTCCACAAACGGGCGCTTCTCCACCTCATTGAGAAGCCTGAACATGGCACAAATCAAAAATGTGAATTATGTAAGCGTGTGTATTCTAGATTGTTTCTGAATGCATGATAAATAGCCACCAGCAAGCGATTAAAAATGTGGTCTTAGATATATAAATAAGTAGACCAAAATAAAATAATAATAATAATAATAATAATAATAATAAAACATACGATTGAGATATTATATCAAAGGTCCAGGGAAACTAACATGTAAAACTTGCATCAAGAAAGAGCTGCAGGGTTTTTTACGGAGCAATCGGCCACACGCTTTCAGTGCGTAAAAGCGCCACAGAAAAGGACCTCGAATTTTAAGACCAACTCACCTCCAAAGTTTTCCCAGGGTTTTGCTGAGTTCTGCGTTGTGCAAGTGCGGATACTGATCGGCCAGCTTCCTCCGCGCCGCCTGAGCCCAAACCATGAAGGCGTTCATGGGTCTCTTAACGTGTGGCTTGCTCTTGCTGGAGCCGTTGACGCGCACCGGCATGGGTACGAGCGTCCAGTCATAGCCCTTCAGCACCTGGGACACCGCGTCTCTGATGCACACCGGGAACTTCTCTTCCTCGCCCTCCTTCTTGTAGTCCGGACCCCTGAGGAGGTGGTTGTCGGACGGCCGGGTGTTCTCGGTGTCCGAACCGGAGCCGGACGGGCACGGCGAGCCCGCTGAGTCTTCAGACATGCTGGGGCTCGGAGCGTCTGAATGACATTTCTCCTGTTCTTCTGTCATCTTCAGGTAAGGGTCGAGGAGATTCATGCGAAAAAATTAAAAGACTATCTGCTCGCACTGAAAAAAAAAGTAGTAGAAAGGCCTTTTTTTTTTTTTTTTTAAATCCAAGTGTTATGTGCCCAAAGACTGCAGCGACAGTCTGTAAGGGCGCACAGCTTGACCTGCAAACTTGAATCCTTTAAAATATAAAAAAGCAACAAAAAAAATAAGTCTTCAAGCTCCTTAGCTTTCTTACAATTTTGTGAATAATAACGCAAATGAGAAACAGTGACTTTAAAACGGAATGAAACTAACTCATCTCCCAAGATGGATACTCGAAGCGTCTGCAAACCAAGGCGGCGATGCCGCAATTTATGTTTGAGGGTAAAGAATGATTGGGCAGGGGTGGTGGTGGGGCGTTCAAGGGGCGGGGACATAATCCTACTCAGAGCAAATCTTGGAGCAAAAAGCAGTGAAAACCAACCGTAACTAGGCGTTTTTTTTTTTTTTCGTTTTTTTTCTTTTCTTTTTCTTTCCTTTTCTTTTTTGTAACCGTGTGAGCTTTAGTCTCATTTTAATACATAATCAAAGGTATATATATATATATATATATATATATATATATATATATATATATATATATATATATATATATAAACAAATAACGTGGAACAAGAATAGAAAACTTTTAAAATGAACTTCAGTTTAAATTTACGACAAAAAAACTAAAACAGCCTCATCTTTACCAAATAGGCAATTTGGAATGAAAATGTGCTTCTTATTAAACTTGTCCATGATGGTGATCATAAATTTTAATATTTACAATAATTTCATGTTTAATTCAAAAGCATTTGAATGAACTGAAGCAGCAAACAATTCATATTGTAAAAGCTTAAGTTTAGCATAACCTGTTAGAATAAATTACAAACCTGCAAGCAGTTTATTTAGCAAATAACTGCATGCCTATTTCTGAAGCATCTTTCTTAGGGAAGGTGTCAACAATATCTGACACGTATATCCTTAAAATATCAACGTCCTGCTTCTCTGAAATTGGTGGACTAATATGATTTATGCTACATACTTATCTTTGATTATATACTGAGTGATATTGTGTAAACCTTGTGTTGCACAGAACGATCTGTCAGACACTATAGAGCTGCGAGGGAGCAACAAGGGGGAAAGTTTCAAAACTGACCAATAGGGGGAGACAGCAGTCCAGAAACTTATCAGTAAGCACTGCTTCGTTATCAAGCCACTAAAGTGAGTTTTACATTTAAAAGCCTCCAAATGTTTTTTTTATTATTTTGTTGTTGTTTTTCCAAGTATAAAGACAACTAAAAGAAACTGATATTTTCATTCAACAGTCGTTTATTCAAATTTTATTAGACAAAAAAAAAAAATCAATTTGTAAACTGTCCAGTTATAATTGAAGTCAGAATTACAGAAAAACTGAAGAATAAGAATACATTTAATGGTAAGAGAATGTAGTAAATGATAAAGAGAGGACATTTTATTCATTTACTTATATTTTTCTATATTGCTGAAAAGAGTAGGGTACCGGAACAGGTGAAAAAAAAAATACTAAAGACTTTATTTTCATGTAAAAACAGTTGTTCGTTGACGATTAAAATGACTAAGAATCAAAAAGCTCTTTTTTTTTCAAAATGTTCCCAAACAAGTTAAAATATAAAATAATTTTTAGACATGAATTAAAAAAAAAATAAAAATAAAATAACTATTGTGACACTAAAATCAGCTCCTCTGGATTTGCTCCAACACTTGTTTTCTACATACAAAAGAGACTTTGTTGTAAGAGTTTAGGCCTTCTAATCCACATATTCAATTTTAGAAACCGGATCAAACCCTGAGTTATGACTTCAAATAAAGCCAAGAAAATGAAAAAGATGTTGAACGCCGTCAAGTTTATAAGTTGGCAAAACAAGTTTGGGGGTATATCAGCAGATAATGACATGAGACATTACTCAAACAAAATATTTGCTCAGGTTTGTTATGTAGGATCATGTCCGGTTTGCTAAAGATGAATAACACGCAGTGAAAAGTATCTCAGATTTAGGCTCACTAAGATAAAACTGTTTTAAATTGAAAAAGTGTAAATTTTTCAAACTGATTTCACACACACAAAAAAAACTAAATTGAAATGCCTTTATACAAGGAAGTGGTTAAAAGTTTCTATAAATGTTTCACTGTTTTATTACTAAATCTTGATTTACATGTTTGACCGATACAGTCCTGCTGGCACGAATTGAGACTACAGCAGACATAAGTTTAGGTAAGTCATATTTAACGTTGGAGTCAAAGCAACCTTGTAAAAGAAGGTACTTTGGTCAGATTAGATAAAAAATGTTTTGGTCTACATGCAAAACGGCACATGGGTGGTTGAAAAGTTACCCTTACCGTGAAAACGTGGTAGCGGCATCATAGTGTAGCGAGGCTTCCATCTTAGTTTGAGCCATATGGCAAAAACGTATGGACAAAGATTTCACACTCCAGACTGCAAAACCAGAGACATATCTCACAATATTTGCAGCTATAATTGCAATAAAAGGCTGTTTTTTTGTTTGTTTTTTTATATTTTCTCAGAGAACATGCATACAGATGTACATTACTGTTTTCCTTTTATATATATTTTATATAAAAATCTGTTTTCTATAAAATGCTGTGCTTCCTTTTGTTGATCTATGTGTAAAATATCAGTGAAACTACTTGAAAATTTGTGGCTGTGATAAATCTGATAGAGTCTGAAAAAGTTAAAAGGTGTTTGTTGAAGTTTTAGAATGACATGTGTTTTGGGAGGTTCAAGAATAGCTCCTTTGATTTCTGAGCCAACTGGTCTTAACTTGCAGTAGAGGAAACCCTGTGACGGCCGGCACTGAGGCATCAGAGGTGTGGCTGGGCATGTTCTCGCCTCCACACCGCTGACTTGCAGAAGGTTTGAGTAGGCCCACGGACTGTATTCCAGTTAAATATGGCCAGGGGAGGAGGGGTGGACGCGAATCTCACAGCTTACACGGAGCTCCCGGCTGTAGGCGAAGGTCTTGGGAAACTTCTCAGCTCGAGTTCGAGCCTTGGCGTCAAAATTTTGAGGCAAACACTGGGGGTAAACTGCCAAATCATGTCTTTCACCTCGCAGATTCCACTGCAAAAGTTTGAAAAGACCGTGATTCTTTTTATGTGTTGATTTCAGAGGTGTCAGTATAGTTTCGTTAGTTTTTTTTTGAAATGTGTACAGAAAATCAGAAGCAAAACCAAAAATTCTGTCGCAAATACAGCATAAACTATAGCTGTGACAATGATTAAAATTCATATTCTAGATCTCTTACGTAAAGATTTTTTTTTTCTCTTTGAGGTATTGTTTTTTAAAGAGTGAATCCTAATTACAGCATTTCATTCATAACTTCACAGTTGAAGTTGTCGAGCTATTTTACAGTATGTATATTAGTACCCTTACTTGGTTATTAATAGTGGAGGGAAGCCAGTGTAAAGGTTTTGACCACTCACATAGCACCTCTCTGAGACTTTCCACAACTTGAACCAACTGCCCTAGACATGGCAGAGGCCTGCAAAAAGCAGAACTGTCAAAATTCTTCAGCAAAACTGTCTAATTCTTCCTTCCGGGTGTTTCCACACCTCTAATTCTCCAGAATGATGTCTGAAACATAAACCACATTGGTTGAACTGTAAATGATGGTATCATAAAGATGGATGGATGGGCTGCTAATGTTTGCTTTACCAGATCAGAGTACTCTGGCCACGGGCAACTGTTTACACATGGCATTTTGTGAAGGGTAAAGTTTAAATAAGACTTATCAAGGCCCTGTCACCCTCAGAAGATTTTGCTTCACATTCCCCAACGCTGACTGTCTCACACCTCCTTGACATCCCACACAGAACCACAGCGGCTCACCTGAAAGAGTAAGGACAACAATCATGTGGAGGAAAAAAAATGATAAAATTGTACTGGTTTTCTGTCACACCTACATGTTTAAGAGCATAAAACTAATTTTAATATCACACAAAGATAACCCGAGTCAATAAAAAGGTGGTTTACAAATTTGCTTTGCCTATCAAGTGAAAAATGTTATCCAAGGTAACCTTGCAATATATGAAAAGGTAATTGCAATTCCAACCTGATAAATCTTTGTTGCAACAGTTATCAAATTTATATGATCACTAGCAATAGCTCTTTTGACTCTCTGTGGAGATGTTTTGGCCAGCTCTTCCTTGCAGAATTGTTTTAATTCAGGATGTGTTTGGATTATGCGGATGGTGGAAGGCCCACTACTGCTCCATGTCTTTCTTCATTGTGGGTACAGGCTTTCACTGTGGTTTGGTAAAGTCTCAGAGCCTTACAAATGACTTTGTTACACATCCTAGATATTGTGTTTCACCTATTTTCTTGAATTTCATTATTTCAGGCCACAATGTGTTACTTTTTAAAATCTTTTAGCAATCTTAATTATGTCAGGTTCTATTTAAATTCTTTTGTTTTGTTTTTTTGTTGTACAGATGAGGCACTCCTGTAAAATAAGTTTTTTTTTTTTTATTCCTTACATTTAAGTTATTGTTTAGCAGAAATAAGGGAAAGTTTATTTTACCCAAAGTGGCCAGTGGAGATTATGGGAACCACTCCCTTGACTAATAACAAAACTAGAATGAAAATTGTCAAGACTGAAATGTTAATTTTGGATTTCTTAATATAGTAAACAGTTTCTGTTGTTGACCTTCTCAAATTATTTTGCTCTGAAATGAGCTTTACCAAGAATAGACCTGGCTATCCCCATTGTAATAAGACACTTATTTAAAGCCCTTGAAATATGCCATTGTTCATTTTACCCTTTCTTAGTACATTAATCCTATTGCCGCAGTCTAATGCTGAAATCCTGAAGAGCTAAGAAGGCTAGATCTGCTTGACCACACAAGATATTCCTGTTTCTCCTGAAACAACCTGGTATCAAACGTTTAACCACAGAGAGTGGCACACGGCTAACAGGAAGTAGTCTACATCTGTGGTGCATCCATTGCAAAGACTTAGCGAGTTGCTCTCATGCAGGTGCTAAACTCTGAGAGGCGATTAGATATCATCACTCTTTCATTAACTTGGTATTTCTTGTGTCTCCATGGCTGTGTAGGAAGAATGGCCCTTTTCATCAGTCCTCCAACAAATGGAACTTGCTGAAAAGAGCCAGGCTAAGTTGTGAGGATAATGAAACAAGAGAAAAGGAGCCAGATATCTGCCAAAAAAAAAACAAAGTCAAATAGTGCAAAGTGAGTGTCCAGTATAACGGCCGATAATCAAATATGTACGAACGTGGTTATTACTGCTGTGGTGGGGAATAAAGCAATAAGGAAGTAAACTGCAGCAGCAGCAGGTGACGGTAACAAGAAGGGGAAGTTAGGCAACTAATCAGACCGAGTTTATTTTTAGACCAACTGGAGGTGACAACAAGAGTCTCATTTTCACCTGATCGTCGAAACAGGTTGGAGGGAAGGAGGACCGGATATTCCATTACGTAGACCAGACCTGAGCGCACATAGCTTCTTTATGAAAGGTGTCTCTGTCTGTGGACTGAGATGCTACACTGACATCATCCGGAGCCAGCAGATGGGACATTTTATGTGTTGTGGTGCCAGGGAGCAGTTCACACTTACAGCCAAACTGTCTCCGAGGTGTGGTTTAGACTCTAATGTGCAAAAGTCCATCACAGACTAAAGATTTACAACTAACAACACATACTCGTTTTATTCATTTAAATCACAACACTTAAAGCATTCTACCAGAAATGTGTTGACCAAATAAAAGCTGGAATATAGTTATATGGATTGTAAATAAATTATAAATATTCCTACTTTCCAAATTTAATATTTCTGCAACTGAATACTAGATTTGTCTAAAATTGATTTTTTTTTTTTACCTATGCATATATATTTATTTTGCATTTGTTTTTAAATGTGTCAACCATTGTAAGCTTTGCAAATGAGTTGTAGCTATAGAACATAAAAATTCAAAGGAGGGAAATTTTTCACATTTATGGCGGTTGTCATCTTTTGACTAAAAGGCATACAAGTGTATTTATCTGATGAGTGACTCATACTCAAAAGAATATCATACTGGAAGAAAAGCACATCAATTTATGTATTAAAATGTATCTTTTAGGAGTTTCTATCACCTTATGCAGATTATATACTGGTATTGTCTGATTTTATGTTTTGACAAACCGAAATAGAAAAACGGGTAGGACATATGCAGATATTGTCCAATATGTTAGGAAGTAGCATGTTAACCAAGAGTTTCTATATAAAAACAAAGCCAATGCTTCCATATTTCATTATGTGGATAAATTAATACCTTCCTAATTGCCATGGACATTTGAAGTCTTACTACATGACAATGCAGGATTCAGTTTCTTGATTCCCACATCTTGCATCTTGATTTACTTCTCAAACTAGTCATGTTACTGACAACATAAGTTTAATTTGATTATAGTTTGAATAGCTGCTGTTGTTTTTATAAGTGTTGCCATAGAGACTTTGCATTGGTAAGGATGGAATAAGCCTGTGATGGATGCCATTTAATGCATGCTTTGTGACTGTCACCTGCCACCTAACCCCTCTCAGGTGTCTAAGCACATCCTTAGACTCTCCAAAGACTCAGGTGAGGTTGTAACATTTTGTCAGCACTTTCAAAATGAGCCATTGTCATTCAACCTTAATTATAGGTCCTGCTCTGGTATTGGAAATAGAGGGCACTGACCTACAGGGATCACACTCTGCTTCCACACTGTTTCATTGTCATTTAAACTGACTCTGAGGCCATTTTGCCTGAAGACATTATGAAAAATACCTTAAAGTAACTAAGCAGAGTTCAGTCTTAGCTCTGCTTTTTAGGTGTTCTATAGGAAATACTAAAAATGCAAAAAAATAAATAAATGCTAATAATAATTAATAATAATAATAATAAAATTGATGCTTAGAAATACTTTTAAAATAAATTTAAAAAATCAGAAGATTGGTTGGGGTTTTAAAGTAATTGTTGGTTTTATAATGATGATACACAGTGGGGGCATTTGTTTAATACAGCTTGTTTTTTTACAAATAGCATTGACCGTTCTGCATATCCATTTCCTTCCCTCTAGATAAGCTATCAAACAAATGGCTGAGGTATTTCAGCTTGTTAGAAGCTCCAAGCCGATAAGGCAGAGATTATAGCAGTGCTATCTGCTTGGGAGCCAACAAGGGAAGGCCATTCTAGAAAGTGTGCTGCAGTAATGGCTCTTCACTTTTATTCACAAAGACAAAAGTCACAATCAGTATATTTCTCAGAGACAAATATTTTTATACAAGCAAATATTTGATACAGTAAATTAGATAGGTTAGTATTGCTTAACATAAGTGTTTCATTACTTTAGTCTTTCTCGGCCGTTTTGTGCATTTGTTTCCCATTTTACAATAAACGTAGATTTCCACAAATGTTGTCAAACATGCTTTTTTTAAGGTCTACCTTTTTAAGCTCTCTTAGTTTAACAATTCTGTAAAAAAAAATAATAAATAAATAAATAAATAGTTTGCCCCATTTCATTTTTCTTTTGTTTTTACTATGATTCAAGATCAGCCTCGCTTCTGACATTGAGGACTGAATTTATATATATATTTTTTTATTCTCTGATTCTCATTGCTATTTAATTTATTAAATAGCAGGAAAGATACTAACATTTCATTTTGAAATAATTAAGAATCATAAGTAGATAAAAAAAAATAATTCTAGTGTTTTTACTTTTGAGAACCTTTGTCATGACAAAAACCGATATTTTTCATAACATTGATGCATCTGGTAAAATGTAATGTGTTCAGGCATTAGGCTAGCTAAATGTATCTAAAAACGTAACCAAACATGGGAAATAATTTGGCAATGTTAACCTTTCTGCAGTAAGAATTATCTTTGTCAACAAACTATGCAATCAGTCTCCTAAAATGATTTTACACTAACTCATAGAATACATTGCATTTTCTGCATCACTGGCTTTTTGCACACACATCATAGTCTTTCAAATATCAGTCCTCCTATTTTCCCTTTTCCCCTAAAACACAAATCACTTGTGAGCAAACTAGTAGAGACTGGAGGTGAAACACATACATGCCAAGCATAACAAAACACTCAGGGCTGCGTGCAAACTCTCGTCTCTCTTTTCCACCACGTCTTCCTCCAGCTCCCTTTGGGTGATCCGCTTTTCAGGCTGGGTCAGGCTCAGCAGGGAAGTTCCATCTAACTGGGACGGCCCAGCGGTGGCGGCCCCAAACCTCCGGGAGTCAAAGTCGTGCATTCTAGTATTACTCTTCAAGGAAATTGTTCTTCAACATTTCCTGAGATACAATATTTGAGCTGCTTGGTGACTTTTCTTGGTGTGAGAAGGAAAACTGCAACAGACTGGTTTGATTTTCTGCAGATTGCTATCAACTGCAAAAGTGACTTCTTATCTGACTGAGTTTGCCGTTTTCTTATACAAAATTGTTGGCTTTGTCATAGATAAGCATCCCAGTTTATAAGGCATGATGGAAAAATTCTGGATGAGATTCAAAATTGAATTCCATTTTTTATTTAATGTGGTTTTTTTTCTGATAATGTAGCATTGACAACACGGCATTTTTATAAGTTAGAAGAAAAATCAATTTCTATAGTTTTTTTTTATATGCGGTTTGTGATTTATATTAAATAATAAAAGGTTTTAAATTTGAAAGTTACTTAAAATACATTGTAACAACAAAATGTTAAATTGTTCAACCTAAAAGTAAAAGGGATTAAAATGGCTCATTAAATTCATTACACACTTACTTTGTATGCTGGTTTGCTAAGTAACATACTGCCATAAATAAATAATGCCTGTATAAACACGACAATTTAAAGTAGATTTTTATCTTTAGAAATTTTACAATGTATCATAAAAACAAACAATGCAGTTGAATATTTCTCCCCAAACATCCCGCCAGAAAAAAAAAATGCAAGCTTGTGTTTGGGCAGATATATTTTATTTTTAAAACCCAGAAAAATCTTTAATGATTTATTATTCTGCATGTTACAAACTACACCTGAATTGAATTTGGCAGTTTTTGCAGAAATGTGGCTTGTAGAGTCAAATAATGACAATGAAAAATTGGTTGACTGTTGTATTTTTTTGTTTTGTTTTTTTTTTTGAGGTAAATCTTGAGAAAAAAAAAATCGTTTGAGCTCTTGATACTTTTAACTCGGACATCTACAACAAACCACAGCACTATTATTCTTGTCTGAAGAATACATTTCACTACGTGAGAAGAAGCTACACCTTTGATGATGGACTACAAAAGAGATTAATATGTGCCAACCTGCAAAAAATACACTTCATGTTCATCTTTCCAACTCTACAACATTAGAAAGAAACTCTGAGTTCAGGATGTGCTTTTGGGTAAGACTGCACCATGTTTCATTTAGAAGACAATAGTTTGCTGCTTTGTTAGGGTTCAAAATGTTTGTAGCTGCTTCTTGTAATTTAAGAAAGCATTGAATAGTCAAACTGCAAAATCCGGAAATACAAGAACATTCAGAAGTAAAGACAAAGCAAGCATATTAAATTACATGGATGAATTAAATCCAAAGGAAGGTACATGATCTCATGAAGCAGACTGTGAAATCTGATTCAGTTTCATGGCTCCGACCTTCAGGACAAAAGACAGGATGACTGGTATGTTGAATTATTAGCAATTCTCAGAAATCTATTTAATCTCGGCGACAAAGTTCCTGACTCAGCAAACAGACTACCAGAAAGGCGTGACCTCTTATCAAACCAACAGTCTGTAATTAAAAATCTAGAGTTACCAACCACTAACACCTCAGCGCGCTCCCATGACATGTTTGTGAAAACTGTGGCTTCACCTTAGTTTGGTTGAACCTGCTTACTGGGGCTTAACCCTTTTAACAATGGGTGTCTATGCACAGCCACAAGCAAGTGCCAGAGCCTAAGCAGGACACAAGCCAGGCAATGGAGAGCATTTTTAGCTAGGGTTTTATCAATAAGCACAATCCAATTCTCTTAAGGTACAACACAAATTCCTGAGCAGACAGTAAAAAAAAAAAATGCTTCCATATATTTTCCACCACTGTAAAGATCACATGCAAAAGACGGGAGAGGTGGTAACAGAAGAAGCCTGCAGTCCCACGGATTGGTAAAACTGACATCGGGGGTAACAGGCAAATGACGAGGGAAAACCTGACATCTAGAACTGAAGCCTCAAAGTAGCTGCTTATGTAACAGAATGTGAGGATTTGTCCTGCTAATCTTTTATGGCACACCTTTGATCACTTTTAAGATGATGTTGTCAACAGCAAAAGAAAAAAAAATGGAGTATAAAGACAGAAATATTTTATTGAGGTGTGAAAGGGGAGAGTCTTTGTCCGCGGCAGTGACAGGACATACTGTACAGAGGCACGTCCTCAACAGGCGCCAGCTGATTTTTATCTCTTGTCAAAACCGTCTCACTTCCCCAACCTTCTCCCTCTTTGGGGGATTTGCATAAATTCCTCATTGACAAGTATGATAACAGGGAATTCAATCCTAATCTATCATCTGCTCTAATACATTTGCATCTACTTTGAGACGAGGGCAACATAAATCCAGATGTTTCAATTCTACTGAACAAAATCAACATAATGGTATTTATATTTTCAAATACTCATCAACAAAAACAAGCTGCTTCCGACCTAACCTGCAATGCCGTCGCTCTCGGTATAGATTTAAGAAATGTCATTCTCAAATCAACAATACATAAAACCAATTTTCATTAACGTTGTAAGTCTTGAATTCGCTAACCGTCAATAGCACAAAACAGCTTTTGCTAATTTATTTTACAAAGGAAGAACAACTTCTTTATTCAATTGTGTCTCACTGTTTTCTTCATTCTAGTATCACCACAAATGAGGCTTTTGGTTCTGTCATCTTCTTCAAGGTCTCTACCAAACACATCATCTTCGCTCAGTCAAAACTGGAATAATGTCACCGTGCCTAAAATGCGCTGTTTGCTCTTGTTCAATTCTTATTATTTCTGCCACAAATGTATATGGTTACCACATAAACAGTGCATTAAGATGGTCAAATGAGCCACTTGTGAATGAAAGTGCCAGTGAAATTTATATTTATGACATCTTTCTGCTCTAGGGAATTTGGCTTTATGGGGATATTTATGCTTCCTTTGAGGGGCGGCTATTTCCAGATGCTTTAGTTTTCAGTGTGTTTTTATTTGTATTTGCTAAATTTTTCCCACAAACTCGCCCTATTTCTCCAATGTCACATAACATTATGTTTGCGGTGTCCCACCTAATTAGAGCTTGTTTGCAGTTTTTTATGAAGTCAGCAACTCACCTGCTATACAGCTTTACTCTTATTTATCAATAAAATCTAAACTGTGCCATTGGTTCATTTGATGGCTAGTTTCTTTCTTTACTCAAGTATGAATACTGTTTGACAAATACACTGAACACCAGTGGTAGTCATGGTGTTTATTTTATATTTTTGAGGACTGACACAAATAGATGAATGGATAAAAATACACACAAAGAGAACAGTCATGAGTATGTGTCTATATATCCTAATAAAATTGGCATAAGCAGGTCAAAACCTTTCAAAGACTACAAAAATTGATGCAGCTCTATGCATATAAACTATATAAAGACTACCAACAGAGCCTCTCCTAATTCACTGGAAAACAGATTGAACTGGAATCCTGAAACCTATTTTCTTTAGTATGAAATAAAATTAATTTCATCATGGTCGCCTGGTAAACTGAAATTTTTTCAAGCATTATTTCACTTCCACTTATGAAATAAAAAGATACCAGTTAACAAAAACTTCACCTTTTTCACTGATGGAAAGGGAAACGTTCTGAAATATCTGGATTTTATGGACATTTAAATGTGGTGAAATAACTGGAGATTGTGCAAAAACTGAAGGCACCATTTGATTTAGCATCTAGCTGAACAGTTAAACACTGCATTATGTTATTTTTTCATATCCACTTGAATCCAGGACTTAGAACTGTTTTCCTAGTGGACTGTATGTTTAATACACTATAAATATTATTGCATTTTATTTGTTGCAAGTTTGCAGCAATAGAACACATCAACATTCAGCTCCATCTTAAAAGTTACTGTATTAGTAATATGCAAAATGTTTGAAATACTGTTAGGACTTGTCATTGTATGATGGACACACTGAGGACACTTGAAATTATCACAGTGACGGATTTATGATTCCCGATTTTATAAGACCGGTTTGGGACAGTGGAGACTGAGGGTGGAGGGGGAAGAATTAACAGCAACGTGAGACGTCATGGCAGCTGAGGAGCTACTTGAGAAGTTGTGTAATTTCACAGCTGGGTCTTTGTGAGACGGCCAATTTGTGTTGCAGACTTCCTGAACTGCACAGATAGTGAGTCACTTGAATGATGCTTCCCTCCTGGTATATGTGACGAAGTTGGAATTGGCGGGGGGATGAAGTCTATATTTGAAAGCCTAAATAAACCTACATTGGGAAACACAAACACCTGTCACCTGGGTGTCAAACACCAACAGCCAATTAGATACATGTAGAAATAAGGAAATTTACTTAGGAAGTCTAAACAAAAGTGCCTCCATTTGCACAAGGAGTTTTCTTTCTTCGTTCCTCTCCATTGTACCATAAAACTGATCATGCCAGGTATTTTTTTAGAAAGACTTAAGTGGGTTTTCTCTCTAAAAAAAACATTGTACATAACCAAAGGTTTCAAATAAAACATACATTTCACAGCTACAATCTATAGATTACACACTTGAAAAGAGATGTCATAAACATATCTTGCTTGTAAATCTGTTTGTTTGCTCAAACAGATCAAACAGTCTGGAAACAGACTGGCGCCATCCTAAAAGAGTTATAAAAACACACTCATCAGCATTTTTACAGATATTTCTTGTATTGCCCAGTGTGCATTATGTGTGAGAACAGACTGTCTCCAACAAAATAAGCGTAAAAAGGTCAGGGGTTAATGTTTGACTGAAGAAAATACAATACACTAACTATATGATCTCATTTGACACCAGGGAATCTGAAATAGACGTTCCCTAGATGACTTGTCCAAGATTGTAGAAACAATTCTCTGCACTCAAATAAGTACAGTAATAATTTTTCACATCTGCTAAGTCATCTTTCACAAACCATAGAAGCAAGAGTCCTTCTGGACACCCGGTACGTTTCAGCTGCTTCATGCGTCCCCTAAGGACATGCAAACCGTAAAGGCCTTCTAATGGTTTCTATCACCACTGCTGTCCATCGGCAAGTCTGGTTGTCACTACGACAAACACAGAAAATCTATCATTACCTAGTATAGTACTGTATTCAAAAGATTTATTAACATGCTAAATGTGTATAAATATATATATTTTTTTATAGTGGCTATCAAAAGGCATCTACGTTAGATATTTTTAGAAACCTCCAAATGAGATTGTTCTTAAGTCCAGCTGCTCATCTGTTGTCTCTAAAGATGGCAGTAAACCTGGTATTTACCTTCGTAGAGCGTGTTATAAAAAGTTTAAAAGTCACTGCTATGAAGCATCATAAACACGTGGCTTTTCTCATACGTATGAATTTTTTTCAACAAATGCTCAATAAGAACAAGCATGTGTTGTCAATTTAAGACTATTAAATATACTGCCCAGCTCTGTCTTTGAAAGGAACAACATATTTTTTTTTTTTGTAATTTCCAAGAAAAGCCCACACCAGAGAAAATCACTGGTCACACCCCATGAGTCCAGCACCTCTGCACACACAGACCACCTGAACTCCCATGAATTGCTGAGCTGATCAGGCCTTCCTGTTTCCCACTGTGTGAGCATGCATGGCTCAGTGCAAAGCAAGCAGAGATGTTACATGTTGTGATTTCTTTAGGTCTTGCAGTCAGCCAACTGTGTTGAAACAGATTGGACTTTTGCTGCAAGCTGACATCTTGGGGGCCTTCTGCATCTTGCCAAGGGGGCCAATGGAGACGTGGAGGGGAAAGGAACTGCTCAGTAAGCCTGCCACATCTCACCATCCACCCGCTCAGTCCTGCTTTTGGGCCAGGGCTCTTAATTGTGTCTCTGGGTGAAGTAGTGTTGGCCCAGCAGCTAAGAGGGGGCACATTATGTGTGATGTGAATAAGACCACACACCACAAATCCATGCATTCAAACACACTCACATAAATACTTAAACCCAAAGCTTAAATAAATGCCAATCAAAACGTTAATTAGATTTTATTATTTTTGGACATTTCTGTTCCAAAAAGCATAAAAAATCATGAGCCTAGCAGCCGTAAGACTTCAGCGTACACGTATGCGTCTCCAATAGAGAATAATGTTTTATTAAGTAGTGCCACATATATAAATCCACCATAGTAGTTTCTCCTTCTCAGCTAATCAGAAGGTTATCCCATGGAAGTGATGTCACCAAGTCTTCTTCACACGTAGTTGCGATGTTTCAGAACTGGCTCATGCTGACCGCAGGCTGGCCGCCTTCCTGTCTGACCATCGTATCCAAACACGGTGAAGACGGGGAGTAAACACGGATACAACCACATCTTAACACAGAGGAATCCTAGGGATCGGAGTGAGAATGGAAATGATAAGGAGTTGTGCTGGTCATGAATTGCAAATGTTCTTCGCATTTCATTTTACAGCAAATTGAAATGTAAATAGCATTCTTGCACAAAAATTTGATTTTGCTTACTTTTTTATTATTATTATTACTATTATTTCTGTTTTGTTAGGTATTTTTTTAAATAAATGGACCATTATCCTGACAAGTTATTTTAAATTGAAGATATAGCTTTCAGCTGATTCTCGTCAACTTGACTTAGTATGTGGGATTAAGTTTTCAACCCAGAAAATGAGTTACAGTGATGGATGTATTGAGGCTGCCAAAAACAGACAAAAAAAGATAAATCCATAACCTGCATTACTAGAAAAGTAATTTTTGTTGAGTAAAAAAACAATACCTGACAATTGTGTTATATCTAATTGACCACTAGATATAAGTCAGTTACTTATATCTATCAGTGAGAAGCTAAGAAACTGGATCCAGCCTGGGCTTGGTAATAGTCCATTATAGAAAAACAGACATCTGTGTTTCCAATTAATTCTCCAGATATTCATCAGTCATCAATCCAGCTGCTGGAAAAGCATGACATTTATTTATTATTTTTTCCATCTTAAAATGATTTTATTAAAAACACCGCTTATGGGCAATATCTGCTAATTTGGCAGCAACACACTAAGTTTTAGTAGTTTAATAACTTTACCAACTTGCCAACGGTTTACTTTGTAACATTTTTATGCTGCAGTAAAAAAAATAATAATGCCATCTACTATTTTACAAGAATTGAGATGCTAAATCACAAGAAAAACCATGAAGTTTTTTTGTGAGGCAGCAGTGCTTATCAATGTCTGGCTTTGAATGTTTATTTTTGGATTAAATTTGGATAGTAAAGTGTAAATAATATAACACACACACTGGTGTTATGATCAGTTATCAGATGAATATGACTTCCTCTTATCCCTCAACTTAAAATTCCTATATTAACAACAATAAATTCATTTTGCTGCATTAACTAAATCCATTAAAATAACCCACTGACTGTATCATTAAAAATGATGAAAAAAACAATATTAACACTTTTCATTTTATCCTGTGGAAGAAAATTCTTGAAGTCTGTCAAAGTCACTGTTGTTATAGTTCAAAATGGCAGTCTTTGAATTATGTTGAGGCTCTTACTCTTTCAGTCTCATCACAAACTTAACAAAATCACTCGACCGTGTCACCATTTCTCTCCCAACAGCATAAACTCAGGATTTGGCTTAAAAAAATAATCCAGCGATTTTGTTTGAATAGAATGGTCATTGCTGTCAGATAATTTTGGCTTACACTCACAATTCTTCTGTCTGCTTCAGGTTTATTAATTGAGGAAGTTTGACCACCTACGTAAATCTACCTTATGCATGTGCATGCAGACATTCAGCCTTCATGTTTATGTAGCAGTAATTTGTGGACAGGTGGGTTGGAGGCCTTGTGTTTTCCTTAACCCTTTCAGTCGTAATTCAGAGCTCGGCTAACTAGACCTTACTTAACCCCCTGACTTTAGCCCCAATCAACACATGGATATTAGGCACCGTGTAACCTTTACCTTTGTGTATCTGAGGCCTGCTTTGTGGCAGAAACCTGTCAAAATATCCCACTCTCATTTATCCTCTGCAACAGCAACAAAACCTCTACAGTAATTTCCAGAAATCTGTCAAAATTGCTTAAGTCTTAAATTATGCATAATTGGTCCCTGCGTTGGGTTACTGGGGGGCGGGGTGGGGATAGCCTTTCTAATCATGAGACTGGAAGTAAAAAGGGCTCCAGTCACTTCTAGCTTGTTAATGATACCCAAACGGGTGCTTACCAGCACTATGCTTGTTTGCCAGAGGTTACCACGGATGAGTATCAACTACATGTAAGGTTAATTTTTGTAAATGACATTGGCAGTTGTGTGGTAAACCGCCTTCAATAACATAGAGTAATTGCACTGAAGGTATAAAATTGACTTGTTTTTTACCAGCACGTTTTTCTAGGGCAACAGTTTTTTTTCTACATAAATGGAGATTCTGTTCTGCTCTTTTACATTAATTGTGTTTCTGTTTTAAAGTTTACTTTGAGGTTGCCATTTTTACAAATATAACGACAGGATGTGATGAGTGCTTTTTAGATCAGTGTAATGATGGTCAAACATGTGATCAAAGAAGGGCAGTTAAAAAAACACAAACTTTTATTTATTTATTGTTTTTCAAACGTGCAACTATTTTTTAAATACGATAGAAAATCAGACAACCCAGAACCCAAAATAATCCTGATGAAAACAAAATTGTCTATAGGTCCGTATCACAGCTTAAGCACCATATATTAGGCTGAAATGATTTCTTTTCCATAGGGTAAGCAGTCAGCCAATGTAATGCCAGTATTATCTTTTTGGTACCCAACTCACCTGTAACCTGAACTCACTAAATAGCAATGATAACAGGCTCCTCTGCATGGGGTCACACTGCATTAGTGTAAAACAGACTCTCTCTTTGTGCTTTACCAGCGACGTTTTGGACCCGGGATAATCAGTTGGGTGAAAGCATATACCACTCCAAATCAGCTCCAGCCAGGCCAGCTGAATTTATCTCAAACTTATTAACTTTGCTCCAGGCACAAATTGAAACCAGCTCAGGCGATTGCGCTCCATAGGTGCTGAGTGTGAGAAGTGACAGGGTGTGATTTAATAGTGGGGGGGGGCATGCCGCGCAGATGCTCCAACATGGCAACTGAGTGTGGAAACGAAAAGGAGAGTGGAAGGGGTGAAGGCTTTTTTTATTATTATTTAAAAGAAAGTCCTGTCACTTTAGAAATTTGGGTGAATTTAGGGAAGGAGGCAAACTAAAGAGAAAGGAGATTGGTACATGATTTACCTTAGCAAGAATAAGCTGATTGAGGCAAATGACTTTGTAGAGCTATGCAAGTCATTCGTGTTCAGAAGAAACTTTTCATGATGACAACACAAAGATTACTCATATTACTGATGCACTCTTGTTCTGTTGAATTTTTTTGAACTTTTTAAACAGTTTTTCCACAGTAATCTGTGAAAGGGCTTTATTACATAAATAAACTTTTTTGAGAGCTTTACCTAATGCGACAATGTTCTTAAAAAACATACCTGGAGTGTTGACTTGATTCTTTCATCCATGTTAAAGGAATCCTTGAATCAGTCATTCAGGGGTGCCTGAACGCTTGCTCTCATAAAGTCCTGTCTATATACGCAAAACTCCTCCTTGGAGCTGCTGTCTCCAGCTGAGCTTCTGCCTCACAGAGCCCCGTACCTTCCCCGCTCGACTCCACCATCCTGGCAACAGCAGCAATTAGCAAACACCTGGTGAAACTACTCATCTGCTGAGCCCATCATGAAAGCTACTTCTCAGTCCAATGCTCCAGAGCAGATAGGTTGTAAAGGGTAAAATGAGAAGCATTGCTTTGATGATGTACTGAAGGCGCAGTGTCAGAAAGCTTCTTAAAGACACATAAGCCAATTTCAAGGTATGAAATTGCAAAGCCAAATTTATTTTTCAAGTTATTGTTGATTTATGCTGCATTATTATCATAAGTGATTTGAGGGTGGGGAGAGCAGGGAAGGGGGGATTTAAACCCCCTTTAAAAATGCCATGGAAATGCTTATTTTGTTGTATATACTGTTAGTTTAGAAATGACAAATATATTTGATCTGATAAGTATTTGTTTATTTGTTAAGACACGTAATATGTGCTTCTGATTTTCCTTCTATGGTCCTTTCTAGGCTTAATAGGATCTAATACTTTCAAAACCAAAAGTTTCACAAAAATTTTAACTGTTATTATTATTATTATCATTACCTTATTTACGGATAATGACAAAATTTAAAGACAAAACAATTTATATAGCCTGTTATCCTTATTCATGAGTCGAACAGAGCTCATATGTTTCATGGTCTTATTTTTTCTTTTTCAGATGTTGTTCTCAGATGAACACCCTCCTCCCCTTCTCCTATTTTGTTTCTCCTTCCCACATTAGTTGTTCTTGCTGATGAGATGCAAACCATACTAAAAGTATGATGACTGAATTTTATATAGTTAACGTATGGTCCACATTTGGAACAGACTGTAGAAGATTCGTCATGGCAACTGAACATTTTCAAAACACATGCGGGGGACAATCAAAGGGCTACCAACCTACCTCAGATTATGATGATTTTCATAAAGAGAGATGTATAATATAGCTGGTATCCGTAAATAAATGATGAGTTGACAGTTTTAAAGGAAGGATAAATTCAACGTGCTGTCCAGCTAACATTTCCATCTACTTAAAGTTTTGGAGAAAACTGAGAAAAATCACCTATTTTCTAATCTTCAGCAGTTTAAATTATCTAATCGATGTCAGATAGCTTGTGTACATGTGTGTGGCTGTGAGAAAGCATGTCTGCTTGCTCATCCCTCCCCTCCCTTCCCCTGCAGGCTTTGTTAGGCCAGGTGTGCTCGCTCTTAGTGCCGTGCCCAGGGAGCCGTGAGAACGCAATGGCTGGTCGCTCTCTTCCTCGTCTATCTGATTTATTTCAGTCTCTGTGGCATTTTAGCAAACAAAAGTACTGCTTGGTATTGATCTGGATCTTTTCCATTTCCCCTCTCCAACTGCCTTTGTTTTGCTCAGGTCCTGGATGCCTGCTTTAAATCAGCCTGCCTTGACATTTGCTTAATGTCTAATTAGCCATGGGTGGGCATGGCCTTTGATTATAGGAAGTGCCTGGGGGTGGGGCTGTGAAGACGGCTGAATTTTGACAAAACAATCCAGACTGATCAATCATTGCCTGTCACATTGTTTTGTCCTTAATTTTAGAGTGCTCAGCGCAGGGATGTGTCCCCTTGGTCATTTGATTCTTATTCCAGATCTTATAATTCCCCTCTCCAGTTCCTACTTTTCTTGGAGCAGAGTGACCATCTAAAGATCAATTTACTCTGAGTCTGGGGAAGAGGTTACTTTCTCATCAATCTTGCAATGACTTGCACTCTAGATTGCAAATTGTTGCAATCTAGAGCAACGGATGTACCGTAGGGTTAGAGGTAAAGCTGTTTGTGACTGATCAGTTTTGGTAATTGCAACTACAGAAGTTAGTTGTGCTGGTGGGAAAGAAAGTCCTGGTAAATATATATATAAAGATTACTTTTTTTATCAAGATGAGTAATTTAGAAGTGTTACAATCTACATTATAATAAATCAGTAATGTGGCACAATTCAGTCAGCAAATTTGTAGACAAAAATATATATTCATTTCAAGCCTACAGACAGAAATGAATCTGGGTGTAAAATGATGTGGTAAAGTTCATTTTATTATTTCAGTCAGTAATACATTTAGTACTTTAGGAAACCCAGCCCATTGAGGCACTGACTGCAGCGATCTCTCATTCTGAGCTTGCATGTGGTCACAGTGAAAAGGAGAACTCCCCTTTCACGAGAAGAATCTTTGAGTCTGGCTCTGTGTGAGAATTAAAATTGGAAATAGAAACTGTTATGGCATTTAATATTGCTGAAGTAGAAAAGAAGGGAGGTTCGAGAGCCACCTCAACAATTTGTTAGTTCTACTTTTTAGACCAGCAGATAGTGAAAAGGTGGACCTTACATCTGGTCCAACATGTTCTGTTGTTAACCTCTCTTTACAGAAATTGTCAGTTGTTTTCAGACATCTAGTTCCACATCTGCCAACAGCAGACAAATCTCTTTCAACAGATGATCATCTTTTAGCATGGAGGCTCTTCATTATGAATTGTAACCCACTGATTATTTCCAATAAAGTTTTTGAGGTGTGAGACATGAAAAATAACATTTTAATGTTGCACAGTGAGAACAGTACATAAACTTTACGCAGAATCAGACAATTTAGAGTCGCCTCCTAATGCAAACAACCATTTGTTGCAGCTGCTGTCCAAACAGAGTGGTCAGTACTGGTCCTGTGTTGGTCAGGCAAAGCTTCCTTTATGAACCAGGGTTTCTGGTATGGCCTGTGACTCTTGAACACGTCACAGCTTCTCGGGAGTCAAAGCTCAATTAGGTCTGGTCTATGGTGTAACTGTACCAAGGTTGAAAAATATTACTAATCTAAAACATACAGATTACTATGCATCAGAATATATAACAACATTATTGTATTGTTGTATAACATAATTAATTTCTGATCTTAATTACAATAGTGATAAATTGTACTTGATCAAAATGATACAAATGGTTTAGAAGGTCTGGGAAACATTCATTACCTTGAGAAAGATGTCAGTGGGCCCAGTGAAGTCACTTTATTGTTGCTGAGCATCATGTGGCATGCAGTGAATCATCACTACTACTTAGCCTTTCAGTGCTCCCCACTCAATCCAAAAACATTAGCCAGATGGCCAGAAAGTTGACTTTATTTAAATCTGGCAAATTCTGCTCTTTCAAGCCATCCACCTTGCAGTGCTCGGCCCCCTCCCCTTTTCATGCTACCTTCTTTCTAAAGATAACTGTAGCCGTGTTTTTTCTGGTAAAAACCAGCCCCTTGTCCTACGCTATTTGTTTTTGTACACAGAGGCTCTGGGGTCTCGGCTGTTGAGAAACGATTGCTTCCCGGAGGCATAAACCATGCTGAAGTTTTAAGTTTTACCCAGTTGCTAAGGTTTGCCTGTGATGTATGTAATGCATCGATTCGATGTTAAGATGCTTAAGTTGCATGCGCTGTAAATAACCATCTTCCACTGCAAAGAAAGGAATGCCAATCCAAACAAGGCTCATGTTAATGTTAATTCAATATTTTGAGGTGGCCAACACAGACTGAATGGCTTTGTTGACTTTTTTTTTTTGGTGCCATGAATAAAACTACAGGCAGACTACAATTCTATAACAGTGCAGAAACTCGACGCCATTGTTCACAGTTTCTCCTTCTGTTCTCTGATTGGCTTGGTGAAAAATTTACTGGAGACAATCCAAGTCAAGAAAGCCCAGACTGTACTGACAGCGAGAATTTATTATTATTATTATTATTTTTTTAATTGAGCAGAATGGCACAGCAAGGCAATAGCCAGGCTACAGTAGAGTGCAAGACAGAAACACACTCATTTAAAGAAAATCTGAGCGTGACACAGTGATGACATGCTTGTGGGGGATTTGGATCACAGAGAGAGCAACAAAAAAAAAGTGACTTATTTAATGTAGAAATCATTTTAAAGGGATTGGAAAAAAGAAGGGAATTTTTATGTGAAGAAAAAAATCAGGTTTGTAAGCAAATAAAACTTCACCAAATGAAGTATGAAAAAAAAACATAAGGCTGCATTTGATATTAACAGGCACTCATCACTACTGCACCTGGTTCACTATGTCACCTGACAAGAGCCCACCTGTGGTCCTCACTTCAGTGGATACCTTTCATCTATCTTTCTATCCTCCTCCACAAGACGCCACACTGACAGAGTAATGTCCCCTATTAGAGCCCTCATTAAAACAAGGGTCATGGGTCATACAGCAGGCCACAGGACGTCAGGCAGTCATTAAAGTTAATTGTTAGCTTGTGATCTCCATACGTTCCTTGAAAAAGTAAGTGGTTTATAGATTTTTTTGCATTTTTTTAATTATATACTGTTGATTAGATTCTTCTCATCAACAGGAATGTCACTGACTTACTCTTTTATGAGAACTGTGTTCATTTTTGGGCGTGATTCAGGGGCAGAGGTTTCATTTAAGACTTCCAATGTTTTCTTCAAAGAAAATGCACATGCAAGTTTGAGTTGAATTAAGAGTTAAAAATTTAGACATTCAAACTCACACAATCTATATCAGAGATCTTCAAATCCAGTTGGATTAGAACTGATAGAGTGCTTGCCAAGAAAGATGCACCTGATGCTATCAAGATAAAGACTGAGCTACCTTGTAAAAGTTATAAGAACTCAGGCCTATTGAAAATGGATGGGCTACGTTTGAAAAGCTCTATTGCCTCTGAGCAAGAAGGTCCTGGATTCAAATCTTGATATATATATTTTTTTATTTTTCTGTGCAAAGAGTTTGTATGTTTTCCCCATGTAGGCATCGACATTCTCTCCATGAACATTAGCGGCATCAAAAACTGTGGGAGTTTTAGACTCCCACAGTTTTAGGACTACAGTCTAAGCACCTCTAGGCTCCACTTAGGTCTGAGCATGTGAGAGCAGGGTGTGTGGCAACCTGTGTACCCCCCTTTAGCAAATGACCACTGGAGATGTGCACCAGCCCAAATATTTTCCAGATTGTATGCAAAAATATATATGTATCTTTACT
>NW_006800017.1:1337325-1370493 GCF_000485575.1 Poecilia formosa | reverse complement strand
GATAGATAGATAGATAGATAGATAGATAGATAGCAGCCCACAAAGAATATATCATTCATTCCGATGATGGTCATACTTCCTATAATTTATACATAGATCCTTCAGGGGCTTCACATATTCCACTTATATCTAATGTCACCCTTTAATACTTGTGTGTTTTGAGGACTCTTTTTTTCTTGATAGCGAGCTGACCACTTCAGTAGTCATCTACTGTGTGGCCACCTGAGAAGGAAACTGAATATAAATCCCCAACAATAGGCAGGGTGCTGAGGGAATAGGGCAAAATGGCCATTTAACAGGTGCACCTTAGCGGCTTCCACACAGTTCCCACACATATCACAGAAACTTGTTGCCTGCCCTAGAGAGTATCCCTGAATCACTATCCAAGATCAAGTAGCGATCAATTAATGGGAGAACAAGGCATTCGCAGGGGGGATGTCCAGTGTCCCACCCGCCCCTACTTTGACTCATAGAAGTGCCCATTTGCAACTCTATCTGTGTGGCTGCTCCACGTCAATGAGTGTGGGGCTGAGGGGGTCGGAGATATTATCGGGGTTACTGTGAGAACCGGCACTGGCATTTTCACTTGGCTGACCTTTGTTTGCATGAGTGGGGTCTGATTGGTGATGCTCTGATGAGGTCACCTGGCAAAGCAGCAGGGGGTGTCGTGCCTATTGTTCACCTGAGACAGAGGGATGAGATCCGTAGTGGGATTCCGCACACATTCAGATTTCTGAATTTCCCAAAGGGTAATTTCCAGAATTACATAAAGAAAGAAAAATAAATAAATTCTTACATAATATTAGGTGTATATTTTCACCTACCTGGTTAAACATTGTTTGACATTCTTTTGTTATCTTTTAAAAAGAAGTTTGCTCTTGGGTGATCCAAGTGATATACTAGCATTGATCAGTGAGGCTGACTTGACTAATTGCATTCTTTTTCATAAACAAATAGACAAAATCCTGGGAAACGAGAAAGTCACAAGTCACACCAGAAAAATATTGTCTTTGAGATCAAATCAATTCAGTAAACATTGAGATTAAAAAAAAAAAAAGTAGCCTTTGGTATTAATACCGCTATGCACTTTTGTTCTGCAAAAGACTTACGTCTGTACATGTTTACCTTCAGACTATAGCTGTATGTTGTTGGAATATTTTTATATAAAAATATGGTGGATAATTATTAAGAACTTCTCCTACCTGTGTAGCTTCCAGGTGACAGAGCAGCTCCCACTGAATGCATATCCCTTAAATCTTTGTCAAATTTAAGACTTTAGTTACCAAACACAACTTTTGATTCTCATTTTTTACTCCTAGATGTTCTATTAGTATGAAAAATGCAGCTATATGCGTTCTTGTTTTTTGGTTGTTTTTTTTTCAAATACTTTGCATTGTTTCTATATAATAAAATGCAGTACTGGTGTGTAAAAAGTAATGTGACAGAGCTGAATACTGTCAAAACTTTTTACTGCCTGTGAGCACAGGGCATTAACAGGCTATTTCAAGTTGGTTGAAAGTCCTCTGAAAGGTTTTAGTCACCGTTTTTGTTTTGAATCTTTTAATTTCAGGTTTCCGTTTTCACCGTCCTCTTTATCATCATCGGAGCATAAACTGATTGACAACTAACCTGTAATTAGTTTGACAAGACAACCCCCATCTGAGCGGCCTGTGATCATCTGAATGAGTCAAAGATGTTTGCTCACCAGAACCTGCTCTATGGGCACATTTCTATAAAACACAAACAAGATAGGTTAATCAATATGTACATATATATTGTTTTTAATTCAAAATGCTTTGTCTCGGGTTTCCAAGGAGTAGAAATATGACATGATGCACAGGATCTTTTCTCTTCCAAAGAAAAGCTGGATGAGAACAGTTTTATCTTACTATTCCACTAATTGAGGACACCTGAGTTGGAAAACTGCAGTCAATATGATGATGTTTGTTTGAAGCAACAGAAACTGTTTCAGATGGTGATTAAGATGTTTTAGGAAAGTCATGGAGAAACTAAAACTAAGTTGGTATATTGCAAAAATAATAATAAAAAAACAGTAGAAGCCAGATGCACTTCTGTTAAATAACAACGTTACTGAGACAAAAATAGTGCATTTCCCATCACAGTAGTTGTCTAGACTGCTTACTGTAGTTATAAATGTCCAATCAACCCAAAGCAGAAATACATTATTATTATTTAAGTTGTTTAATTATCGAAAGCCACATCACATTATTTGATGTCTTTCTTTTTTCTGATATTGTGCAACCCTATATTCGACACTATCTAAGTGTCAGATAGGTGTTTTGGAGTGCTGTCCCACAATTGCAGACATAGACTTGCACTATTTGCTAAACACTACTAAAACTTTCACTTGAACTGTATGCCTCAAGCTAAAGTGAACAGATTAAACTAAGCTTTTTAGACATCAATGAGTTTAACAAAAGGCAAATATAAGGGAAAACATGTCAAGCTCACATTGAGGTACTGAGGAGGAGGAAGGTCAGAAGTTTATTGATATTTTAAACTTAAATAATAATAGTATTGGTAGAAGTGCTCCTGTATTTACCTGCTACTAGATCAATACCAAAGCACACAGTATTCCAAGACTGGCTGTAATTGAGACAACAAGAAAGATAAATGGTCTCCATGTACACTTCAACCCTGTGAAATCTGATTGATAAAACTGGACTGTGCAAAGTAATTGTGCAACCAGTAATTTTGTTCAAGAAAATATTCATCTAATGAAATTAAATTTTACCCCAATGAATCAGTACACTCAAATTAAATGTAAAATTTTTATAGAATGTCTTCACCAGATAATGCCATTCAATAATATTCTAAGTTATTGAATATGACTATATATATATGCCTCCCTTGCTGGGTGGGGTACTTGGGAGCAGTTTTATGGCAACAAAAACAAAATCTGTAGTCTCAACAGTCCAAGTTTGATGCAAACGCCTTGTGGAACCTTTTATGCAACCTGGCGTCCAGGAGACTTATAATAATATTTAGCTTTCCACCCTTTTTTGAGCCATTTAGCCCTTGGTTAAGGAAATGTGTTAGCTCTCTCTCTCTCTCTCACACACACACACACACACACACACACACACCTATGCACACACACACACTCACAGAAAAACGAAAAATCTGCAGGGTCAAATGTCCTGAATGGGCCGTTTGCCAGGTCCGTTCCATAAGCAGGATGCTGACATGCAGACGGGCTCCGGCCCTCCCAGTTCTGCGGAAACATATGAAAACAGAAACAAATCCCACCACGAGGGCCATCATCAGTGGTCCATGAGAATACAAGAGGCTGCTTTAGTTCAGGGACATCGTAGATCGCACAAGAAGATTAGTCTCCGAACTACAGGGCCTTGTGTAAATCTCCTTGTAATTGGCAAGGGACTTGATTCCTGCACAGTGAGAGAGCAGTGCTCATTATTGCTGCCTAACTAATGCATAAACAGAAGTCGCAGCAGGTCCCCACTAAGTGCAACGAGTGATCAGATAGGAGACTTTCAGTTTGAGGGGCCACTTTTACAGAACTTAATTGTTTTTACTTTATTGACCAACTCTGATAACACTGAGCTTCACTCTTATTTTGGTGACCAGTGCATCAAGGTCAGCTGGTAACACGTTTGAGGCTGAATAACAAAAATATACGTCTCCTCTCAACTTAAATTTGCCCTGCAAAAAGATGAGTGAGTGTTTAACCTGTGATGGTTGAAGGAGTTAAACTTTGTTTTGAAGATAACAGATGGGCATTCACTAAAACATATTACTCATTGATCTCTTGAGAAGCTAGATTTAAAAAAAAAAGATCATTCCTAATTGTTTTGCTATCGTTGATTTAATTGTAACACGCATCCCCAGTCATTTTCTCCCAGACGCAAAGTGAAAGAATGTTATCAGCAGGGTGGAGGTGCGGCTTTTGTTTCCCTCAGTCCACCTGCCGTGGGTCAAACTGCTTCCTCAGTGCTCTCAATGTGATTATAGGCACTTTCAAAGAGCGAGGGTGAAGATTGGTTACTAATTTGACGAAATTGGGGCCGGTAAGGAGCATGACACAGCTCGGACCATGTGGTTAGAAGACATCATGTTGAGTTTGCCTGTAGGCAGCGGCAGTAAGGTCACAGGGAAAGATGCTGGCAGTTTCTGGAGACCATGGCGGAGTCAACCACCCACCCTTCAGCCCCGTGGGAGTTGAGAGATGAAGGCACCAATAATCCTGGATCCATTAAACTGTGACTGATGCCATTCTTTTTGGGTCTTATGAGTGGATATATTGCCTACGGCAGAATGGAGACCAGTGAACTTTTAATGTGGGACAGACAGACCCTCAGCAGGCAGCGAGCAATCCAGGATTATGGCCTTCAGACTCTGACCTCCTCAAAAAATCCACTTTACTTTCATTTTTTCTTTTATTATTTCATTAAAAGAAATAATGAAATAATTTCATTATTAAAAACCTGGACGCCAGGTTGCATAAAAGGTTCCACAAGGCGTTTGCATCAAACTTGGACTGTTTACTGTCCTTACTGTCCTTACTGTAAGGACAGTAAATTAGGAATGCGACTGTAAATATGGACACACCCTGGTCTGAGAAGAAATATGTCTTTTCACACTGTGCTGTTAGTGAGCCTCCTTCTCTGTCTCAACAATTTTGTGGTATCTCACAGGTTTTCTTTTCAGAGTGACCTGCTGTTGGTTGCTGCCTGAACGAGCAACTGGTCACATGGCTATAAGGTTGTGCCACATAGTGAGTTGAGATCTTCAATGCTATTGAGATGTGTACTATATTTAAGCTTTGAAGCTCTAAACTAGAAATCACTGACTGAATATGGATGTCATGGCGATCAAACTCAATATCTGTATTCACGACACTTCCTGTGTTGACATGAAGAATTAAGGATAAGAGAGTATGATGTGGTATATGAGAAAAGCATGTATTAACTTAGTCTCAGCTCTTGCAGTAGGAACTCTGGTAGTCTGATCACATCAGGCGTTGACCTCTACTTTGACCCCAGACCCTGGGAGACTGTGCTGTTACTAGGGTAACTGATGCAAGAAGAAGTATCTCAGTGAGAACATAGTCTAAGAGCTGACGCCACTGGTGAAGATAATGCTAGTTAACAGTCACGCAGTGAAACAAAATGGCTTAATTGTGCACAAATCATCCTGAGCTTGGACACAAAGACAAGGGGGGGAGGTCATGCTTCCCACTGCAGATTATTATAATCCTGCACTAATTACTGGGACACATCTTCTTCTCATGTGATCAGCAAGGCACATGAGAGGAAGGGACTTTTTATTTACTATTACAACTACTCAGAAAGAAAGCTGCAAAAAAATCTGCAGAAAGCTTAAAATATACCAAGCAAATAAAATTTTAGTCAACTGATTATGCTCAGGAAGTTATAAATTGTGAAACTGCACAACAAACATTTTACTGTATTATTGGACTTCCCTGCATTTAAAACAGATACAGCTATAATGTTTTATTATGCTTCTCTATGCTACAATGGTCTTTTTGCTTTTCCGCCTTTTCAAGACCCAGAAAATGTCGCGCCTCCATTCTTCCTCCAAAGTCACATAAAGCCCACTTGGCTGGGTACAGGTCCTTTCTGGCTTTTGACAGGAAGCTCATGATTTTAAATGTACGATTCATGCATAATGAATGAGCCCAGACAGGATGTGAGGGCAGTGCATCCAGGGAGCACCTGGGCCAAACAAAGATGCCCTTTCTGCCATGGGATTTGTGCCCTGGTACCCGCTGTCACCAGCGCCCAGCTCGCAAAGCATTCAGACTCACCACTCACATTCATCTCGTCAAAGTTGACTCCGAAAAGTGACATTGTCCCCTCGGACATAAAGAGCTCTTTATGGTGTTATTAATGATGGGCTGAAAGCTGTGCACAAATGTTTGGGGGACAAGTTTGTGACTGTGTCTGAGTTTTGTTTTGATTTAACCCATATAATTTTAATTAGGGTGTAGCGCACCATGACGACTTTAGGACATCATGTGTTTGACACGGTCTCACATCTGTATATTCAAACATCCTCCCTAAATAAACCCACATTTTCACGACTATGAAATTACAGGAGTAAAACTAAGTTGCATTTTACATTGAAAACCAAGTGTTGAATTTAATCTTGGACTTGACTCTACCACATTAAATAATCTCGTCTTGACCTTGTTCTATATAGACAATGACAATGAAACTGAAAGGAGTAATTAGCATAGTCTGGGTTCGTCTAAAGCGATGATAAACGATGAATATATGCAACAGAATAGGGGGAAAAAAGTGCCCTGGTTGTTGCAAACAACTCCACAAAACAACAATTTATTTGTAAGCACGCATGTGTGTATGTGCAGAGCCAGCCGACTTGGCATAGACTGACCCAGTGGCATTGTTGTAGTGTGTTCAGCCTCAAGCATGGCAAGATTTATGCTGATGGGGGTGTGTTGGAATCCAGTTTAACTCATCCAGCCCAGCTGCATAGAGAACAAAACCAAAGGCCCAGCTGCAGATATTAGCATGGGCAGCCTCTCTCTCTCTCTCTCCTTCACTCCCTCTTTTCCTCACCCTCTGCCTCCCCCTGTCCATGTGCTCTCGTCCCACAAGCCTGTCACATGCCCACAGGACTTTTGTGCCTGCCTCTGTTGTTATGTTAATGACTCAGCCCATGAGAGAAAAGCAAAAGAGGAGATGTTAAAAGTTGATTGCGGGGCAAAACTAAAAGGAAGGAAACCTATAGGGAACAAAGAGAGAGAAAAATATAAAAGAATTCGTAATTAATTATTGAGTTCCACTCAGAAAGTCAAGTCTGTGTTACTAAACAAAGGCACATACATAGCCATGCATGAAATGCAAACAAGGCTGCCTTAAACGCCAACATGGCCATGTGAATACATCATGCGGTCATGCAGGGTTGCTTGATCTTTTGTGTCTGTGCAGACTTCCATCCACCTACCTGGCTATGATCTGTGGGCTAGCAGCAAAGATTGCGTGTGACACTCACCATATGGCATCAGTTAAAAAAAAAAAAAAAAAAGCAACAACTTTGGAGCTCACAAATTAATAACGTGTTCTTTATTTTTTTTATTGCAAAATCAACAATGACAGAGTCCAGTTTGTACTCTAAAACCACAGCATATGCTGCAGAAGCCAAGTTGTTTCCCAGCTTAGCAAAACTGCCAAAGAAGCAGGCACGAAATAAATGAAATGACATATTATTATTATTATTATTATTATTATTATTATTATTATTATTATTCTTATTATTATTATTATTATTATTTTATTTTATTTTATTTTATTTTTATTTATTTTTTTTTATTCCAACCTTTTTTCAATAAAATATTGTCCGGCCATAAAAATCATGGCTATAGAAGAACCTAACCTCAGGCAAGCATAAACACCGCAGACCTGGAACAGAAATATGTGCAATATTTGTGTTTTTGCTGTCAAACTATTTCTAAATTATAATGAGGTTGTTTATTTGAACATAGCACAAGCATCAGCTATAATCTTAGGTATATAGTATGCCAGTTAGAGAAATTAGGCACAATTGGACAAAACTCCAAGATGGGCTACAAAGTGTTTCCATTTCTGTCTGTGTGAAATGATTGTGCAATGATCAATGCATCAACAGGTTTTCTGGGAATAAGATAACAGTCTACTAGGGGTTATATTTTGATTTGCATTCAAGAGATATAACTGACAGGATTCAAAACACTGTTCTATCCTCCATGTCTTAAGTGGCTAATAATTATAAAGTTATTTAGTTCAAGGGAGGAGGTCACGCTTCCCACTTTCTGCACATAAATTAATATAGTTTCACTTTTTTCAACATGCAAGCATGTCAAGATGAGCAAAATATTTATCAGAGGCACACCTAAACAAAAAAAGTAGTCACAAATTCTAATGTAACAGGTCTAATCCCATTTTGCCTTTTCCCCTGCAGTCCTGCTCAATTGTTCTGGACATAAAGAATAGGTAGGTTTGGTTTGTCCCTTTATAAAGGATTGCACAGGTTTTGGGTTTGAACAAGATGATTGTTTTGAAGATTCAGTCAGCTTTATACTGTAACAGTTTTTTTTTTTGTTTTTTTTTATTGTGTCAACAAGATATCTACATATGTGTCTTTTTTTTTCTTTTTTTTTTGCTGCCAGATCTCCTACTGCTAATTGACAGTTTGGACCTCTCACTTGTGCTTCTGTTTCCTTGCTGTATTTCCAGGGATCAGGCAGATGGCTGCATGAATGGGCCTTACTGTGGGAGCAACCCCCCAAAAAACACCTTGGCACATGCAGACATCGAGGTGCAACAATGGTGATCGGTCTGTTTTCGGTTTCGTAAAGTTGTTTACAGTAAATGGATTCAGCGCCTCACCATGTGATTTACTATACACCAAAGCTGGCCAAAATATTAGGAAGAAGTTTTTTTTTTGTTTTTTTTGTTTTTTTTTTTCATTTGACCTGACTTTTCTGATCACAATGGGTAAGCTTCTGCGAGGAGTTACCTGAACTTGACATTTTCTACATGCCATCAGCACATGCTCTAAAAGGATAACATGTACAAAACACATCTATCATTCAGTAATATCATACTTTATTATCATCTGAAAAATGTAATCAAATCTTTTGTAAATAAATCTGTTTTGTGCCCCTACACTTGATCTTATTGTACAGTAGCTAGACGTTACACTTAAGCATCATAATTAGATTAAGCAAGTACATGTGTCACTCACTGACTGTTTATTTGCCTTAGATAAGCAGCTAGGTTAGCGCAAAATTCATGTTTTAAAAGCATACCTTTGCTAAATTCAATCCATTTTCTAATTCAGATGTATTTATCTGTTGGCGTCAGCCAGAGACACTTAAGACTTGTGGGCCAGCATTTGTCAAAATAAATTTTTCCATGCCTGGCTAGTGGAGAGTGACAGGTGTGTATTTAATAAACCCTGATTTGTTTACCAGCTGAGCACTTAAGACCATAGAGTCGCAGAGCAGCGACAGCTTGGACAACACTCAAACTCCTTTCGGGATGCAGTGGTGCTCTTTCTCCTTGTGTACATAAAGTGTTATAAGACAGTTCTGCACCTACAGCTTAATTCATGCAGGTTTTGACATTCGGTCATTTGGACCTCTGTGGTACCTCATCAATCAGGTACAAATGCTTGAAGTATATTAACTCTTAGGGTTAGTACGTGGTTTAGTGTATCATGTTCACTGTTGATTTTGATGTATTCATGACTTGGACTCTGCTTGTGGCCACTCTTTTTTCGGGCATAGTAGAGTATAGATTAGAAAACAGTCAATGCAAGTGTCCCACTATAAATGTCCAAGACAGACAACTTAAAGAATTAAACGTACGACAAAATGCTAAATTTAGGTACACCGGACATATTACACATAAACAAGTGAGTTTTTTTTTTCTTTTTTTTTTTTTCATTTTTGACACACAGAAAATGCTGAAATCACAGAACAAACTCCATACTCCCCCTAGTGGTCTGGAGCACTTTTGTTTTCTGAGGCAAGTTTGTGACATTTCAACATTTGCTGTTGTTACTGCTATTTTTGGCATTTTCTCTTTTGCTTCTATTTTCTGTGATTGCAGCATTTTGTCTGTTATTGCAGCATATTTTCTGTGATTGAAGCATATTATTTTTGCATTAATTTTGTTGATTGTAAATCATTTACTATTAAAACTCTTTTAACCACCTATTTTAGTAGTTTAGGCAACATATATACCTCAATATGCATCAAAACACAAATTCAAAACAGCCATGACGACGTAGAAGCTAATTTTAACAGTGTTCCTTAACTCCGTTCTTGGGTGTACAGTCCATTTTGTGAAGTAAAATTAATCCGAATTGCCTGGTTTACAAACACCAGCCAATAGTGTGTCAAGTAGTATTGTGTCTAGATATTTCAGAATCCCAAGCTCTATTTTCTTTCAAGTATTTTGTATATGCTGTATTAAAAAATAAGGGAATAGGTACATTTTTATAAAAAAATAATAATAATAATTTTAATGACCAACCTTACAGTTATTTCTTTACATTTTCTTTCTTCTTGAACATGGAGATAAATGTGATTAATGCCTATTAAAAACTTTTCGCAAGTTCACTGGTAAGGGCCAAATGACGAAATGTATATTAAAAAGGAAATATACATTTACAAATGTATATTAAATGTATATTAAAAAGGAAATTTTCAAGTTAATATTTAGGGTTATGTATTGCATTTTAAGGAAGCAAAGAAACATTTCAAAAACTCCTGACTGCTCCTTGCGGACAGTGTTCATTCATTTGATTTTGTGGAATCGCATTTTGCAGTGTTTGAAATATACCAGCCAAGTTTGGAACAGTTAATACCCAGCAACTTATCCAGCCCTGACCATTAACCTGCCCTTTCACTCACGAGGATAGACAAACAGGAGGAGATTTACTGCTGTAATCAAAGTCCTGCCGGCAGCTGGAAATTGACCGTGAATGACGTCATCAACCTGTCCTCACATGCATCATTTGATTTAGAAAGAATGAAGTATGCTCTGGCAGATTTCAAGGAATGATACAACTCTTGTGTGTTTTGTTGAATTTGTGGACCATTTTTGTCACTTTCTTCTTTTCAGATGAACTTCAATATTACAATGTATTGTGCACAATTAGAAAATGTAGACTAAGCATTTATGTGGGCCGTGGGCCTTTTTTAATTCAGCCACAACAGAATGTCACTCCATCAAAATAATTATTGTTTTGCATCAGATATTTTAATTATTTACTGGAAACAATAAATTCGAGTTATAAACTAACTTATGCATGTTTACTCATCAAAGTATTATATTTTATGGTAGCTGTAATTACAGACATCTACAGCCATTGTACGCAACAATCACAGTTTTTCTTTGTTGAATCTGTGCAGCATCAAAAAGAAGGCTGTTTAAACATCTTTATTCCATATATGGGCAAGAAAATCCAGTCCACTTTATCTTGCAGAAAATAATATGGCTATGTGCAGTTAGCTGATGAATGGTGCACGATTAGTTTCCACAAACATTCAGACTTTCAGTTATATTACAAAACGTCCTCAGTGATACTCCACAGAACATTTCCACAAAACTAGGGATTGCCCAGAGCAACTTTTTTTTTAAATCCTACTACAGTACAAATAAGTTTGATTAAAGCAAATATATATATATATATAATGAGTCTCCAAATAATAATTGTTATTTGATATAAATTTTAAATTTGGCAAAAGTTTACTTGTTTTCATCTAAAGATACGGACATACAAATAATACAGTTAGGGCTGTTAGTGTGGAGCCAGAGAAAAGGAACACAACATCCAGATAACCTTCATGCATTAAACTCTGGTGATTTGTCATATTTTGCTACTTGTAACAAAACTCTCAAACCCTTAATGACTTGGCTCAGACATTAAGATCAAATAAACAAAAACCGCAAAGGAACCACAGGTTTACTTGGTCATTTTGGGGGGTGAGGGAGCTTCACATTTAAATATTTTTGATAAATGTCTAGTTAGAGTTATGCTGTGAAAAGGACATTTTTTATCAGAAAATCCACAAGCAATTATACTGAAATGTTAGTATCAATTAATTAATGTGTTTTATCTACATTTGAGATATTTTAGATATACCAAAAGATAAATGTGATGTTCTGATGTTAAAACTAATTTTGAAATACAAACATCAATTCTCTCATGCATTTCCTGCTCCCTTAAAATTGCAACACTCAAAATAGGCTCCTAACTCACATAGAGCATAATGAAAGGAGAAGCTTTGTGCAGTGAAAGTGTCTGATTGGGCCCTCAACAGTCATAGTGCCTTGAATGGCCGCACAGGGTCCTAAACCAGTTATTTTTAAAGTAAATTAATTCAAGTGTGGTGCAGAAAATGCTAGGAGTCCTCAAAGGTTATCTGGCATCACAAAATAAATAAGAAAATATTTTATGAGGGAAAACAGCATTGCACTTTCTGTCGTCTTGTGTAAATAGGGTGAATTTTGCCATTTTAAATGCAAATAAAACGTTTAGCTTAAACAGCAATGTGTTGACATTTGCGAGGAGTAAATTAAAATTGAATGCATCAAATATATGTAAAAAAAAAAAAAATAAGTAAGATGGTTCTCACCGATCATAAAAAAAAATTGAATAACGGCTACTGGAGTAAAACTTCCAACAATTTTTAATCCCTGGTGTGATTTTGCTCTCCATCCATTTGACAATTAGGGCCGACAACCTTGTCCAGCACGTCTGCACCAACAGTGTGGTAATCAGCAGTGTCTGTGCAAGCCCCCAGTATGGATTTCAGACCTGGACAGCTGAAGACTTCCATGGCTCATATGTGTTTCAGAACGTCTCTGCCAGGCCTGTCAGACCCAGTTCCAGGCCATTGCTGCCTAAATGGATCCTGATTGGCTATTTGGACAGGGAAGTGTGCAAAAGGTTGACATATGAGAGGCTGAATCTCTGCGGAGCCTTTATTATTCACACTGTAGAAAGTAAATACATGTAAGCTACAGGAAATCCAATATAGCTTGGGTGACCTTTTCCTTCATTTTAAATCAACACTCGTGAGGGTAATAATTTTTATTTCTTGCCTGAAATATTATGACATTTTGATACGATCTGTGCTACTGAAGGCCCGTTTATCAGCTTGTTTGAAATGTTTTCCCTGTTAGGTCCGCCGAATGATTGATGAGTTTTGACATGATGACTTCATTTCGACATTCCCAGAATTTGGGCCACATATGAACACAGTTCAGTCACAAACCACACACGTTTGTGGGCTATTTTTTCTTTAGATTGACACCAATTGCTCTGTAACAACCTGAGATGTAAAACAATGACCGGCTGAAGGCTTCAAGATAAAAGATAGCTGCTCCTGCCTTGCACTATCAGTTTACTATAAACCTGGGTTTTACCTGCCAATATTGAGTTGCAAAACAATCATCTTTGAACATCATCAATCCATGTTTTATGACCCTTACAGTGAACTAGTCTTTTTTTTTTCCAAGTTTCAGTCATACAGCTAAGGAAAAAAAAAAAAAAAAGAACTGTCTAGGAATAACCAAGCCTTCTGCTGTTTGTGAACTGAAAACTCTTGAAACATGAGCGTTATTGTCCACAGTGAAGAATGTTTTATACCACTGAGAGGACTTGGAGGATCCTGACCCTAAGATGTAAGAGCAAAAAAAAAAAAAAAAAAAACAGTCCACTTGGTTTTGGAAAATACAAATATTGTTTCTTGCACTCACAAAACGAGAGCTGTATTTTGGAAACTCAGTCATAGTTTGGAGTTATAAAGATAATGGCCCCAGATAACATTTACACTGTTTATGAAATATTTAAAGGAGGCACTGAGCATAACCATAACAAACATCCATGGACTATTCTTTAAAACCTGATTCCAGAAAACGAATGACTGCCACCATTTGCAAGAAGAGTGGAATAATTCTGACAAAATTCATGTAGAATTACTAAAAAAGTATTAAACCAGTTAATTGGTTTTAAAACTCTATCGTCACAGCAGAGGATAACTTGATGTCTTCTTAGGTACAAAAACAACACAACCAATCCTGGAGAGACAAAAGAAAACACGTCCACACCTGAAGAGCTTGTGCCAGGAAGCATTGTGCTGTGACAACATTTCCCATCCTCTCTGTTTCCAGAGATAGCCACGTAACAAAATGCATAATGTTGAAAATATTATCTTGCTGCATTCCTTCCTGCTGTTAAAACGTTATTTTTTTAGGGGTGTGTCTATTCATGTTTACTTAAGTGGTGGCAGACAATAGAAAGAGAAAATCTTTCGTCTGAGTCACTGGTACTTCCCACTATGAGGAAAGCATTCTGGAAATACAGGTTTGTGGTGTGCAACCGTGAGCAAGGTGCATTTTACAGGTTTCGAAAAGATTTATGTCACTGACATCATAAGTGCATGTTCACATGAAAGATACTCATGCTAAAATGTGTCCATATTTCAAATCATTCATATTTTTTTCTAAAAAATAATATATAAAAAAAAAAGATGTGATGGAATAAACTTCTTAAATATCCTTAAATATCACCAAAAGGCTGTTACTTTTATGGCATATTTTGGGGGTTGTCACATTCCAGTATTGTAAATGTCCGTACGTTGTCATGTGGCAAGGCTGCATACCTATTGTTATGTATATACCAGTTGTATGTATTTTCAAATGTCATTGCATTACAGCTATACAAGTCAAGTTCCCCCGAAGTTGAAAACTCAGTCATGGGCCAGTCACAATCAAAGGGTTGTAAAAAGTTACAAGGTGCTGCACTTAAAAATATTTGCAAGTGGCAATACCAGTTATCCAACTAATAACGATGGTGACTAAAGGTCTGGTGCCATCTTAGAACAAAGAATCAGTGTTTTTTAGAATAATTGAGGAAAACATCCTTTAAAATATTCTGTGAAATGTAGTAAATTTATATAATTTATTTACATGATTTGTTAGAACAGCCAAACGTGTTTTCCCCATTTAAAATGACATAATGTGCACATGATTAGGCTAGTTTTATTCAGCATGTTGGAGAAAGCTTTCCCGGCTTATAGTTTTTCTCAGTTGCTTTGGTACTTTTCTCATTTCGGATTTGAAATTCTCAAAGCTTTTTGTTCATTCTCATTTTTTTGAACAAGTTGCAAATGCTTTGGTACATCCATGCACATGGTTATGTACAATTCTCTCCTGTTTTCTATATTACCAAGTGCTTATGTGACGTTAATCAACATATGTAGCTCTTTGTTGATAGTAAAATTACACCACAAGACCTTCAGCAGCTTTAATCTGATTATTGCAAAGCATTTTGTGAAATAAATGTATTGAGTTGCAGATGGCTTGTAGTATGGTACAATCATGCAGCAGTATGTTATCAAAAAAGAACGTATGAGCATGTTAATTTTAATGTTTCTGATGTTATACTTTAATAAAGACGTTAATTATTCAGATGACATTTTCTATTCTTTCTGAGCCTATTTGAGGGACCTTTCAGACTTCCTGCCAGCAACACTGGTCGGGTTGCACCAATGGGCGTATGAAGATCGTTATCATCCGGTGATCTGTCAGAGTTAAAGCGACGTCTTCTATGCACAGGAAATGCATGCATTCCAAATGAACTGAAAGCTCAAAAAGTCCGGGACGATGGAGGATAAGTGTTTCTTTCTGTGAATGGAGAAATGAGGGAAAGTGAGCAAGTATTGTTTGGTCTGCAATCTGTCAACGCAAGACAATGTCGCTTTGATTGGAGCCCCCAGATTCAAGTTCAATACCAAGGAATCAATAGGAAATGGCATAGGGGCCCCAACTGTCAGAGGTCAAATGAGTAGGAGGGTGCATTGGGTGTTAGAAGAGGAAATGGAAGGAGAATTTGTTGTAAAGTCAGACGGAGAGAAATCTTACTCTTTGTCTCCTTAAAAAATGAGTGAACCAGTCCAGAGTTCTGAGGAACATTTCATGAACTAAAATAAATGTCACACAAGAAGCAGTGCAGCGCTGTTAACATTTTCAGCTTCTAAATTGCTTCTTTGAAATAAGTAATTTGACGTGAAATGAAAGGAATTTCTTTACAAAATTCCAGTGGTGTTTTAGCAAACACATGGATACTGCATCCACCACACAGTCACATCTGATTTAATGTAATAATGAAGTTTTATGCATAACTTTTATTTCCTTGTGGTCATTTACAGCAGAAATAATAGAAAAAAGGGCCTCATCCTCACTTTATCTATAAATGTACATTACTGCAAAACAAACAATCCTAAATTTATGCAAGAATGATTAGATATCCCAAACAGGTGACAGAAAAAGCTTTACTCTTGTCGAGCAAAAGGCTATAATCAAACGTCAGACATCTGAGAAAAAATAAAAATAAACTCTGCAACAAGTTTTTTTTTTGTTTGTTTATTTCTTTCCCCCACAATTCCATGCCGTTAACAATTAACCAAAGAAGGTGTGTGCAGGTGTCTGTACATTCAAACACACCGCTAATTATAGTGTCTGTATAATAATGTCACCATTCAGACATATCTTGTATAAAATGCACCGACTAATTTCCTTGACATGGGTGTGACTTGGGACGGGAAGGAGTTTAGGCAGAAAACTGTAACGCTTTCAACTTGTGCCGACAAAAAAGTCAGAGTTAATTTGATTTCCTTCTTAAAAACAGGTCTTAAACAGACTTCTGCCACAAAGACAGGCACAGTATATCCTCTGCACACCCACACTGTAACTAAACACCAGACTGTCTGCACTAACATCAGAGATGGTTCCTACTGATGTTGCTGTGCTTTGTCCTGCGTATCCTACAGACTTTGCCAAATATTAAACGTCACCCAAAACTTAAGAAACGTTTGCTTTTGACAGTAAGGACATTTGTGCACATCTCTCACCTCATTAACACGCCCCTGTGGTCTTAAGATCAGAGTTACAAAATATTTCACTTGCATTGTCCTCCAAAAGAGTAAATGTCAACCACATTAAACACAAAAGGACTATAATTATTGTCTAAGAGCTGTGACATTTGTGGTTCAGGATTTTGCACCAGAGTCGGTGGCTTTTCAGTGGAATGCTCGCTGAACTCAGAGAAATCACGACATAGGTCTGCATGTTTTTGGATACTTTGATTTGATCATCCTGACAGACAAGTTAGTTTTCTATATCAGCGAGATCTGAGAGGCCCCCTGAATGAGAGAAAAGCAGATCAGCTCAGTCCCGAAGACGAGACCATAATCCAGAGATCAAAGAAGCCACATTCTTGGACAGCTGGACTTGTCTACAGACATGCTCTCAGACCGTCCACCTGCTTGACAAAGTAGCTCATCCACCTGCTTGTCCAACATCAAAAGCTTTCCCAACCCAACAGTCAAGATAGACTAGTGAAAACAAAAGCTGCAAAAAGTAGCACAGAAAAAAAAAAAACTTTTTAGAAATTTCTTTAGTATGTCTGTAAACAAAAGAGATAGTTCTTTCTTCCAAAACCTAAACCAAGTATTACTTCCATATATTGCCTTATTTTATTGTATTCAGATAGATAGATAGATAGATAGATAGATAGATAGATAGATAGATAGATAGATAGATAGATAGATAGATAGATAGATAGATAGATAGATAGATAGGTAGCGTTTGTGTGTTATATAATTACAATGTGTGAACAGTTCTGCCGTCCAGCAATGACGAAAACACAAAAGAAGACATATGAACACACANACACCGATGCAACTGCAGTCAAAAAAAATAACTGCAGTTTTATAGCTTCATGGTTATAAAACCACAGGTGCAAAGACCAGCCTATTGATTGACAACTGTTTCTGTTGGAGGATAGTTAAACAATAAGCACCATATTAGCATATTCAGCCCACAGTGAAGCTAGAAGTTAACCATTGCAATATATTTGCTCACCTGTAATTTAAATGGTGTTGGCTGTGTGTTTATGGTTTTTAACCGTACCTTGAATTTCTTCATTTTAAGGACACAGTTTCACATCTAATATTAACCAAATAATTCTATAACATTTAATTATGTGACGTGCCATTTTTTTTTTTTTTTAATAAAGCCAGACAAGCAACTTTGTGTCTTCAATAAAAAGATGAGATTTCTTACAGATGGGTAAATGGCTTTGCCCATTGGTTTAAACATTAACAGGATTTACATCTCTCAATGCCATAGTGCAAAAAAAAAGATAGGACAAACACACAGCACATTGACAACACAGATTTCCATAATACAATATAGGTGCCAAACAAATCATGCACCTGTGTTCATACTGTACACCAGTAAATATTGGAAAAACAAAATCTACTCCTTACATGTTAATGTACTCTCCTATGTACCACACCGCTGTGCCAGGCTTACATTTTACCCACTAACATTTTTGTACATAATACTTATTAGTAGGTTCAAGAGAGCAAAGAGCCAGCTTCCAGTAAAAAATTAACTCTTACACTCAACTGTAAAACATGTCATTTTACACCAAATGTTGAAATACCATTTTTGTAGATGATATGCAGTTTTCTTGTAGTTGATTTATTATCTTGACAATTTAATATCATATGCAATATTCTAGGAATGCAATTGTAGAGCATAATAAGTCCAGTTAGATTTTTAGCTTTCATTAGTTTTGTGATTTTGTGGTTCATTTCAAGCTTTTGTTTTTTTTTTTTTAAAAAGCTAACACATCTAACACATTCAGAGAAAAGGGACACCTGAAAATAGATTAAAAGAAACAAATCTTAGTAAATGACACTGTGATAAGGTTACACACTGTTATGAATCCTTTTTTTTTTTTTTTACTTGAAAGCTATTTTCTGTCTTTCACACCAGCATGGATGCCATTAAAATATTACCTTAACAAAAGCGAACAATCATAACTTATTTTTGAAAATGCAGTTTGGATATTAACAATTTTATTTTTCATACTTGGTTAATTGGAAGAAACTTACTTGTGTTCAGTGTTTGGCACCAGCCTTTAAATAAAGTTAATTCTCTCATCAGCCTGCTTTTCCTGCTAATCAAATGTTGAGCAGAGCTTGCTCATTTAAAACTGCTAAGAAAGTCCATGCAACCTGGAAAATCCCTTGAATGCAAAGTAGTGAAAATTATTCCTTATGAGTTGTCTTTGAGTCACAAACATGCCGTCATCGATACCCTCAATTCTAACGTCGGTCTTCTACACCAGAAGGCACATACAGTAGTGAAATATTGAATGTTTCATGCTTAATTTAAGAATTAGTGCAAACTAAAGCACTGAGGTCCAGCATAAAATAATTAAGTTGGAGCTTGCAGTTAAGGACAGCTTAGGGCCAAATGAGTCAGCTAACAGGAATAGTCAGACAGACCTATTTTCTGAAGTTGCATCATCGTCATTTCTTAGTCAGGTGCCATAAACAATACTGCTTTGTCTGGTTTGCATTTTAAAGGCCTTCAGTATAACTAGCAGTAGAAGATTATTTTAAGTGACAATGCAAACTGAGTTCAAATAATGTTTGTAGATCTCTCTGAATAGAACATTATCTTATTGTTTTTATGCAACTGTTTTAAGCAGTTGTTAGAAAAGCTGGCATTTGAAAAGGAACATTAAAAGGATATTGAAAACAATTGTTATTGTTCTTTATTTTTACATTAGTGTATTTTTGTAATATAACATAAATTAATGTCACTGTAGAAAGTGTGTTTTATTAGTAAATGGTGTAAACAACGTTGTTTACACCAAATTTTGGCTCTACCATCTGAACATCGCAGTCAACTGTAACTTTGTTCTGTTCTTCTTGTAACTTGTGGACATTTAAGTTGCTGCTGCCTCTGTAATCTCAAACTGGTTCCCCCATTTTGCTTTGACATAAACAAGTCCTTTCAATCCACAAAACTGCAGCTCACTGGCTATTTTTCACTTTATTGAACCTCCACTAGTCTGAAGACACATAAAAAAAAAGTGTAATCAGCACTCTCTAGGACACTTGGAGCACAGTCTAGCAGTAATAACTTTTTCACAAAGTCACTTAAAACTTCTTTATTCCCCTTCATGTTACATGATTTGAACGTCAGCAAGATGTCTTCACCACAGCTAGATTCTGATCTGATCTGTTATAGAAAATACCTGAGACCTGAATCGGACTTTCTGAACATCTCTGCTGTCTTGAAATACTTGTTAATGCACGGTGTGTACAGGGTCATACAGCAGTAGGGTTTCTTAGTCACGTACTATAAATGGAAAGGAAGTTACCTGTTTAAGTTAAAAATCTTCCTCATCATCATCTTCACTTATTGGAAGGATTGAGGAAGTGGTTGAGTTTTTGTCTTGAAAACGCAGCATCACTGGTGAGTTAAGACACACCCCACTTTAGAGAATTGTGAAATTAAATCAGAACAGAAAAGGGTTTGATTTGTCTTATTGATTGGGATATTTTATAAAGTTTCACAAAACATTATAATGTTTCAGGTTTTCAATCCTGACTTGTAATACAAATAGCCCTTTCTTGGTGATAATACTGTCTGCAGTAGAAATTAAGATCAAAGACTCTAAACATACATGTTAGCATTTGGTTTAAAAGTAATTCAATATGGCAAAATTTCTTCATATAATTCTTTAGTATAGTCATTTAATTTGGGCAAATTCATGTTAAAACAACAAAGGCAGCTGAAGCAGTTTTTGGAAGAAGTGATTCAATATAGACATCCAGGGATTCAAGTAACCTTTTGTCCAAAACTCTGAACAAAATACAGCTGTCACTGTTCATGCAATGATGGATCATTTGTATTTAAACGGCATAAATTACCTATGTAAAGGAGGCTGTGTTTACAACATGTCGAACTGTGCACTCTGTTTAACAGATATTCAAATGATTTATGGTGGCAAACTGATGTGTTTGGCATCACAAACATACATTTACATTTTGGGGAATATCGGAAAATATTTTTGTTTCGTAGTGAAGATGGTGATCATAAAAATCATTAAAAGTAAATAGGTCAGAATCAGCTTTATTTCCCAAGTTTATGTACAAAAACAATGGACTGGACTTTGACCGGTGACATTGTAATCTGCAAAATGCAAAAGTTTCAGCAATGAGTCCACTGAGGTGCAGTCATTTGTGTTCACAGAGGAGTGAGAGTGCACGTTCCTGGGGGAAGCCAGTGTTGATGGTTCTTGTACGAGAGAAGATGCTCCCCCGCCTCACCTGCTACTGCCAGAAAGTGTCAGAAACCTGGGCATCTATTGACTGGCAGAGGCTGACATTGAGCTGGGGGAGCTTCTGGTGGAGGATTTTCGGGTTGATGGTGCTAAAGACGGGCTGCACAGTGGCACAGTTGGTAGAGCTGTTGCCTTGCAGCAAGAAGGTTCTGGGTTCGATTCCCGGCCCCGGTCTTTCTGCATGGAGTTTGCATGTTCTCCCTGTGCATGGTGGGTTTTCTCCAGGTACTCTGGTTTCCTCCCTCAGTCCAAAAACATGTCAGGTTAATTGGCCTCTCCAAATTGCCCCTAGGTGTGAGTGTGTGTGCATGGTTGTGTGTCTCTGTGTTGCCCTGCGACAGACTGGCGACCTGTCCAGGGTGTACCCTGCCTCTCACCTGGAACGTTAACTGGAGATAGGCACCAGCAACCCTCCCGACCCCACTAAGGGACAAGGGTGTAAAGAAAATGGATGGATGGATGGACCTAGCTGTAGTTCACAGACAGTATCCTGCACATCCCTGAGTAGTCAATGTGGTGCCTGATGTTATGTAGACCCAAATTGCCTGTTAAGCAAACTGCACTGGGTCCAGGACGGGGTGTGTGATCTCCCTCAGATACTTTAATACTAGTCACGCAAAGGACTTCACGACCACAGACGTCAGAGTGGCAGTAGTTCCACCCTGTGCTGTGTGTTTCTTGGGGACGGTGTTACACTTGAAGCATCAGAAAGGGAACTACTACTGATTAACATGGAATGCAAAATATGAACTCAAATTGGACTTACTAGGTCCAAATTTTTTTATGACCCACATTTGATGTAAAACATCAACCGTCTTTTGCTATCTCCATACAGCTGGTCAGAGATTGTGCTGTTGTTTTTCCCCAAGCCTCTAAGTCCAGTTTAATACTTAAGTAATAGTTAAGCAAATATCATTTTTCACACATTCACTGGCAAGTTTGAAAAAAAAACAAAAAAAAAAACTGGAACTTAATATGGTCAACCATGCACAGCTTATATAACAGCTGCCCTGTTGACATTTCAGTCAGAATAATAAGTTGGCTTTCATGGCTAATTTTTGCCAAAATCCTTCCCTGTCAATAAGTTACAAGCCTTCTGGGGTCTTTAATGTCTCTGGCATAGCCAGATTGAAAAAAGCCTCTCTTTCTTTTTCTTTAAATAAATGTCTCTTCCAAAAAGTTGGACATTTTCAAAGCAGATTCAGTAGAGAGGGGGGCATAAGTGAAGTGTACCGTGTCCAACACCTATGCAGACTTGTGAATTTTGTGTCACGTCATTCACAGGCAGAAAAACTCCTTCACTTCACCTCTGTTTAATTTTACATGTAATTATTTCTTAAACCCTATAATAACAGAGCTCTGGAAGGTCTGTCTGTGTGCAATGACCCTGTCCTGCTTTAAGAGCTGAGCATCTAGGCTCGTGTGATTTCAGTGTATGTTCCCTCAGTCAGTGCATTAGCGGTTACGTGGTTGTGATTAATGCTAATCACGCTGGATTTACTGTGTGTTTATTTTATGGCACGACTGGCAGAGTGGAGCTTGGCCCATCTACGTGTGTTCCTGCTGCAGGCGAGAGGTGGTGGACCAAGGGATTTAGATGATGTTAGTCTTGACTGTAATGTTGGCCTTTCTTTAGGCTGTGTGAGGGAAGAGAGTTTGTGTCGGATGTGCACAACTACACACGTTTCCTGCTGCAGAGGACTAAATGATTTCATTATCACAGCTGTCACTGGTGATAACAAGGTATGATAATATTTCAATGTGCATCTACATTACGATTTGCAGTTATAATTTGAAATGAGTGCTATTGTGTCCATTATAGTCGGGTAAGAGCAGCTTGCTGAGCCATATTTGTACTGCAAAAGCTTTACTGAATTGCAGCTGCTTGATATTGACTGGCACAGAGGCCTGTAGGTGTCCAAAGACAGTGCAACACTGCCACCATGTTGACCAGCTGTATTACATTTATTTACACCACATTTTCAGAAGCTCGTTAAAACCACAGGAGTTTTAAATTATTATTATTTTTTTTGTATTTAAATTATGAGGAAGAAAAAAAGAAAAATTGAAACATGAATCATCTCGACATGATAAGAGGTCTAAGACTAATTCTGGTTTTAGCTGATGTGTAGTGAAGGAGTAAGGAAGCAGTAATTGGTGGGGGCGGAGGGCAGGGGGGGAGAAAGACAGGTCTGTATTGGAAGTCTCCCCGTATTCCATTTCAACAATTTTACCCCAGTGGATGTACACTCCAAATGTTTGCAGTGGCCTTCAGAAAACAGAAAATAACAGAAAAGGCTCAGATAAAATCCCAGTGTGCATTGTATCCGCTTGTTTACACTCAGGGATTCCCTTACCACTTGTGTTAAATGTAGCCCACCGTGTTATTCTATCAAGCAAGAAAGAAAACAATTACTGAAAATGAGGCCAAGTTGAGAGGAGGCCTGTGTGTAAAATAACAAAGACGTGCGACTGTTTGGATCTGATAAGCCCCCTCCGAGTGTTTCCTCCAATGCCTCTGAAAATAAACAGCCGGGGTTGATAGGTGAATGGAGCCTTGGTTTGGGTCCCGACCGCGGCCGCAGCCCGGCAGCTTGTTTTAGGGGCTGGACCTGGCAGGATCCACGAAGGGCCCCCATCGACAACCCAGGCGCCGAGTGAGTTAAACGGGTTAGTGTGTGGCCATCCGAACCTGCTGGGACACACACACACACACCTACTCACTGTTTTGCACAAGTTGACCACACCCATATATATATATATATATATATATATATATAAATTACATGATCATGCAGATATAACAAAAATGTAAAGAAGAGTAGACCCCTGATCCCTTTAGTAAAGTTTTTGCTGTATTTCTTGAATCATTTATCAGTGTTTAAAGAATCAATGTTATAGTGTTACTATAACACATAGATTTGAGGAGTGGCATTACATACAAGGATGCTAAAATATTTGTTTTAGGTAAATACACCTTTTTTAATATATATATTTTTTTAATTCTCAAGTCATAGATCAGTACAGTACACTCAAGATGTAATCAATTTAATTTGAAATACCACGTTAAATAGAACTTACACAAATTATAAAAGTAAAAACTAAAAACATAATCTGTTTATAACACTTATTTCCACTACTTCTAAAAGACATTGCACCAGACTGATCATTACAGCTAAAATAATGTGATCTTAACATTTACCAACCATCTGTGTTTCACAACAGGAAACATTTCCACCTGAATTTGTCTATATTAGGACTGAGCAACAGTAACACCTCTTTGGAATATCATATTTGTAGGCTAATGCATTCAATTAGTCACAAATGCACATTGTTCATGCTAATAATATATCCGTTATGTTAGATGGATTCAGAGGATGAAAATGTAGATTCAATGCCACTTAAGTCACAGTTTCTGTGAGCTGTGTTTTTGCATGACTTTCTGATACTGTGCCGTCTATTTTCTGCCGGGTTGTTATCGTAAATAAGAATTTGTTCACCTACTAAATAAAGGTTACATAAATAAATGAAAATTGTGCGGAAGCAAGAAAAAGTATGTGCGTCTGTCTTCAGCTGGGCAGCAGTAAATGCAGCAACAAGTGGGAAAGGACACGCTTAATGTTTTTCCATGGCTCATAAAACAGGAGGAAATTCTATCTGCCGCAGATCGTTCTCTAGCCTCTCATTAAGAAGACAGTAATCTGTAAGAACAGTTTCAAAGACAATTTTGGCAGGTTTTGAAACGGTAGATTTATAAAACCTTGTCATAACCAGCCAATGTTGGTTTGGCTCAACCAAAACATTTTGAACTTGATACAGTATGGTGCAATGTCATTTTTTTTTTTTTCATGCTTAATTCTTCTAACCTTCTATCCTCAAAAACATCACCAGTGAATCACCCTGTGATAATTATCGCTTCTGACCTCATCCTCTGTTTCAATGTTCCTAAAAGCACAGTATCCCAAACTTGTGTCAGAATCGAAACCGTGCTTCAACCCTTCAGTCCAGCTTAAGCTATCAGAGTCAAAACTGTGAAGGTTTACTTCTCTAATGGAGCATGGAGTTTAACTTGTTTAACTGTGGACGAAAAAAAAAAAAAAAGCAGCTGATTGCAAAATCATGAGAGGACAGCATGCATCTTCACAATCACAGATCATCGCCAGATTTTGTTGGTTAGAGAAAAAGAAAAAGAAAAAAAAAGAAAGGTCTGAGATTTAGCTTGCTTGACATTATCTGCCCATCAAAGCAGGTGGTGTGAGCAAGACAGAGAGAATGTGGGAATTTTACCTTCAGACAGGTATAGACAGGGCCGTGGCCGCCTGCATGAGGGAGTGTAAACTTGTTCACATTAACCGCAGAAAACAAAACAGACTTTATATTCCTGATACTCTGAAACTCTCAGCCAGCTCTGATTACTTTTTTTAAGCACTGCTGGATTTTTATTGCATCACCCACCAATGTTCTAGCTTGAGAAAATCTTTGAGACATATACAGCACCCTCTGCATCTATTGTCAAAGATAATTAAGACATGTAAAACGTCCTGAAAAATTAAGGAATCTTTTGCTGTAATATACTCTTATTTGAGTCATATTACTTATTGGAATGTCAACCAATAAATACAAGAAAAATAAATGCTTTTTTTAAACAAATATATATACTTTACTGTTTCAAATAAAACTGTTTTGGAACTTATTTTATTATTTGACCACTCTTCTAATTTTGAAAAGAGAATATAATATTCAAGCTGCTTGCTGTATTTAGTTTTTGCTGTTTTTTTGTTTGTTTGTTTGTTTTAGTTTCGTAATTGTTTTTCCACATGAAATCTACATTAGATTCAGCATATTTCTACATCACATTTATTCATTATTAACCCTTGCAGATCATTGTGGTTCTGTAGTTAGAAGTACTTTTTAGGTGGATCAGGGTTTCAATATTGGCAGAGAAACTTCAACACCAGAGGATTTACAATAAATACACATAAATTGCAATTAATACAAATGGTTTATATTATACTGTAATATTGTGCTATACATTAGAATGACATACTGAGATGACATATTTCATGTGAGGCAGTGTTTTATTCAAATAATATTGAGTAAAAATCCTTGGCCAATTGTTGAATTTGTAACTTTAGTAAGCTAATGGTTTTAGTATATTAAGCACCAGTGGACAGGAGAAAATCAATGATAGTCAGTCAGTAACCGTACCTTAATGCTTTTATAGCACATAGTTTTAAGAAACCGTGTAGCACTGGTTTGGCTCTGATTGTTGGTTGAGTTCATGGGCTTAAATAAAGACACTTAATCACAAGTTTCCCGGACTGTGCAGGACTTCAGTGCCAAGACCTCAGGCAGTTGAGATCTCTGCATCGAGAGAAAAAACATCCCCACCAGATTACTGTGTGACTCACAAGAACAACTGCCTTCAGAGAAACACGATATCCAAATCAGTTAGGTTTTAACACAACTGCATTAATTCAAGGTTTAAACCAATTACGGGCCACAAGCATGTCAAAGGTAGCAAGTTTAAAATGCAGGGATGTTGCATTTTAAGTTTTAAACGTTAAAATGCAACCATGCAAACAGAGCTGAACTGACATTTTTTAACGATTGGAGTAACGATTGCAAACAGACCATTGTTTTGATCTGCTAATTGATTTGGGAATACAGTTTTTGAAAAATTGTAATTTGTAAAGAAATGTATGTAAATGTATTGTTTTGAAGAAAGGGAAATAAAAATCTAAAGAAATATATTTTAAACTTCACAAGATAGAATTATGAATTTGATTGAATTTTGTTTGTTTTAAGATTATTATTGACTATATTAAGGGAAAGGAACAACTTTAAACAGAATGGATACAGTTAGAAATGCTTGACAATCCAGCAGGAGTCAAAAAGACAAAAAAGTAAAAAAAAAATGTTTTAAACAAGTTCTCCTGTATAATTTCTTTATTTTTATTTATTAGATTTGTGAAATCTCAAAAAGAGATTAATTCCTCACAAAAAAAAGAGTCAAGTCAAAATATGAAAAAGTACTACAACAAGGAAAAGTTAAGCAATGTAGTGATTCATGTCGTCACTATCTAGATTTTCCTGCAAGCCAAATAAATCTGCAAACACGTTTCTGGTGGTCCATTTTTTATTGTTCTAACACTTTCTGTGTTGCTGTTTTAGAGGGTGGGCAAGGCTGTGTACCCACACCATATAAAAATGACTGAACAGACCTGAAAGGAAAGAAAAACCTGTTGCTGGAAAGTTATTTTCTTTCAGAACAACAAAACATTATTTCAGCGTTAATTAGTTTTTAAAGCTGATTTAACAAACGTGAGCTCTGAGGTATCATAGTACAAATTAACAGGTAAAACTAGGAGGGATGACACAGAAAATCAGTTTCCTTTCAAGATGTCACAGTGATAATCGTGCTAAAAACAAGAACCTTTCTTCTTTTTCTTTTTTTTAATCTGTAGATTGCATGCTCAAGTAAATGTGTCTTGTTTTAGTCAGAAACTGAACTCGCCACAAACATTGTTGAGTTACAACAAGAAGGAGGACACCTCTGGCGATTTAAAGAGGAACTCCATTCATGTGGAATTTTCTGTGTCAACAAACGCATGAATCTCTCAGAATGTGAGGGACTGGATGTACATCGGCCAACTGTATATAACACTCAATGTACTGTGTAACGTCAGCATGAACTGCTAACTCTGGATGAAAACAGGTCTCCTGAGTGCTGCTCGGCACGGTGTTGACATCTCTCCTCCAGTCCAAATATTGTCTGTGGAATTATCTCTGGCCTTCGCTTACACATCTAGTTTGTGGAGGTTTAATAATAGAACCATCGTCACATTCATTTTCCAAGTCTTGAATGGATTATGACGCACGTCAGGTTTAGGAATTTTTTTTTTTTTACATTTTTTTATTTTTTTTTTTTTTCTGTGAGGATATCCACCTTCCTGCACAGTAGCCGAACTAGTTTTTGGAAGAAAAGACTAGGGCTCATTCACACATTACAGGAAGCTGGCCAAGAGACAAGTATCTCAGTTTTCACTAAGGCGTCTAACAAAGTGGTCCAGCCTGTGCCTGTCTGCAGTTTTTATTTTGACTCAGCTACTTTTCTTTGACAAGGTAATTAATGAATAAGACCATTTTCCTGCACCAAAATGAGGGTCAAAATGTCTTGAAAACCGAACTTTATAGTTGACATTTTATGTGGTTGACTATGACAAAGCATTACATAATTTGAATAATTCGGAAAAAGAAGGTAAACATTTTTTTTTTTTAAATCCCTTTTACAAATACAAAAACAGAACTTTAGACATTTGCAGGTCTAATTGCAATAATAATCAACCAAGCAAAGCATTGAGGACAGTTTTAGATTTAAAGAACTGAGGAAAACACAATATCTTTTTCCTTTCACTTCCTAATCATGAATTTGTGTTAGTCTGGTGGTTTATAGCGGAAGCATAGCAAAATGGAAGGAATCAGGATTATTTTTCAAAGCATTGTTCAAAATGCTTCAGAAATTGGTCATGTGTAATAAGTGCATCCCCAGATTTCGAAAAAAATGTAAAAGAATATTGTTGCACAACGTTTCATGCAAAAAGTTTCTACTTTTTTTTTCTTTTTTTACTTGCTATGCATGAGTGGCTGTGTAAATGTCACTTTGAACTGATGGACTGCTTTCTGAACTGACTTGTCAAATAAAAATTCTCCTTTTCGGCAAAGAGAACAAATGACCTATGTAATTTGAACTGATATGTTAATACAAATGTGTTGCCACTTTATTTTTAACTTAGCGTTTACGAAATCTCGCAGGTGATGTGTGGCATTTTTACAACCGACAGCCATGTTAAATATTACATAGGAAAAGGTTGACCTGTTCGAAACAAAGCTCCTTGAGACAAAGGTCCTGCTAGGGCTTCCATAGCGCAGGTGACCAGCTCATATCCAAGTCATGTGACCGACCGGCTGTCAGGCAACAACCTGAGGCCCGGCTGATTGTTAACACCCCACAGTGAGACCTGTTGCCCCGGGCTATTAGTCATCCTGACAAGTGTGGCTTGTGTGCCACTCTCTCTGGTCATGACACACGTGTTTTCACCGTCTCCCAAGCTTCACACTCTGCTTCAGCTCTGATATATGCCTAACACGTAGTGGCAAGAGTGACACAAGGCAGCTGAACCAAAACAAGCACCTATCAATTACTGATGAAAGAACTCTTTTATACCTATTATTTACAACACCTTTCCAACTAGGCATGGATGGACCCTCTGCTTGTGCAACAGTTATGGAGAAGGAGCTTCTGAAAGAGGGCGAATGTGTACATTGGTTTTCTGAAGGTAAAGTAAGAACATTATTTGCATTTTAAATACAGACGCATTATTAGGGGAAGCCATTTGTAAAGTTACGCATTTTTAATGATAATTATGTAATTCAGAAAATTGCTTTATTTCTACATTTCTGCTCATTTGTATATATATATATATTTTTTTTATAAACGGCAGCCTATATTATTCATAGTTTCTTGACTTTGTGTCAAATTACAGGGGCATCACAGTAAACAAGGCACTTTGTGTTGGATTACCACAAAACAACAGAAAACAATGAAATAGATTTATATTGTGAAACATGTGAAAGATTTTTTATTTATTTTTTTTTTTTGATGGTGGTGTTAAGAAAAAAAAAACTGGATTTGGAGTATAAAACTAATAATAATAAAAATAATAGCAGGTATTATTATTGATAACAAAATAATAATAACACTATTAAGTTTAGCCGTTGACTGTTTCTTCTCTTTGGTATATTCAGTGACCTCACTGTACAGTCTATTTATAACATGTGGATTCTTCTTTAACGTTGGGAAGGGAGGACGTGCTGCTATTAAAAATCAATCAATCTGATTTATGCTGCCATTGATACACATCATTTGCTCATGCTAAGTTTTAAAACAGCCACCCTACTATTGTGCTTTGTTTATTGCATGTCATGCTTAAAAGTTGACCCCAGCTGGCCTACTGCATGACAGTAGAAAAGTATTGACTGTCCCTTCTGCTATATCCCTTTTGTTATTGTTATTTCTGCAACAAAGTACCATAGTATTTTATATGCGTCTGTTCTCATTGAAACATATGCGAGGATTTTATTTTAAGCTCTCATTTTAAGGTCCCCCTTTTAAGACAAGTAATAAAAAACATGAGCAATGATTTAATATTAACCAAGGGATAGATTCAACATGATGGTAAAAACATTAGAAACGTCTTTGTCGCTTCCTGGATGGGAGGGAGGCCTCACGTCAACTTTGGCATTGACAAAACCATGATCAGCATTGCACACGCAGCCTTCTGATAAAGTGTATAGCAAATGTAAAAGCTGGAGGATCCATAACCTTGTGTTGCATTTCTAATGAGGTGACTTGAAAAGCTCTGTTTAAACACCCTGAGGTGTATTCAGTGATTAGAAAAGAGGAAGTTGGATGTCAGGTTTTTTACAAACAACTTGCTCTTTGGAGTCTGATTTAATCCCCTGAGTGCAGTAACACTTGAAATGTGTTGGGTTAAAAGAGCAGGGTATATATAGAAATGCTATCTGCTTGTTATGATCCATACATAGCTGCTGCTTTTACATTTATCCAGTCGGGTTATTAGTGATGCCTTCTACAAGGACAGTAGGTTCTGCTGATGTTGTTGTTTTTTTGTATTTTTTTTTATGTCTGCAGCCATTTAGCAGGAAATTACACAAAGCACTGATGTAATATTTGATGCAAGAGAAGCTATGAGCTTTTTGGACCCGTGCATTCCTTTCTATCCATCCATCCATTTTCTAACACCCTTGTCCCTCAGTGGGGTCAGGAGGGTTGCTGGTGCCAATCTCCAGCTAACGTTCCAGGCGAGAGGCGGGGTTCACCCTGGACAGGTCGCCAGTCTGTCGCAGAGCAACACAGAGACACACAGGACAAACAACCATGCACACACACACTCACACCTAGGGAGAATTTGGACAGTCATGTTAACCTGACAGTCATGTTTTTGGACTGTGGGAGGAAGCCAGAGAACCTGGAAAGAACCCACCATGTACAGGGAGAAGATGCAAACTCCATCCAGAAAGACCCCAGGCCAGGAATCGAACCCAGAACGTTCTTGCTGCAAGGCAACAGCTCTACCAACTGTGCCACTGTGCAGCCACATTCCTTTCTACATGAGTTTAATTGCACTGGAATATGATTACCACATTCCTTCTCTGCGACATAATCCACAATGGTATAATATTTAAATTAATTGATTGTGCTGCATTTAATTATGTAATGTAACCAAAGTTTAGAGACATTAAAATATGTAAGGCAATAAATTGAAATGTGAACATAATCAAGTGGAGATTAAGGTGTTGGCTGACATCAGTTCTCTCATTGTGTAAGAAAAAGAAGCTCATTTGTAAGCAGAATATGAATGTATAGCAATAATTTATTTAAACATCTTTCAATTAAATAGTTATTTAAATTAGCTATACAATTTGGATATTAAATGGCATACCTCTAGGTTGTTAAATTTGCGTACGTTAGTAATGTATAGGTTTAATGACAGATCCTTAGGAACAAAATTACATTTTCAAATGTTTAAAATGAGCTGCTTCAGATCTTCATATACTCCCATGTACGTTGTTCTCTTAGCAGTCCGAAGGAGGTATATTCCCAACACAGTAGTTTAGAAGTACTTTATTATCTCTTAAACACTTTATTGCATGTTTCTTCCCCCTCTTTTCTTCTTTTTTAGTTTTCAAAAAAGTTATTTCAAACCATGTGGTCAGGAATTGTCTTTATTAAATTGTTATTCTCTGCTGTTAAGTGGTAATAAACAAACGTTTGTAAAACTCAGGAACACATTTGCAGTTGACTTATTGGTCTGTGAATATCTTGGCATTTGCATTTATCCTGATGTTCTCCCTCATGGACTTTTACCAAAGTGGAATAGTTGCAATTATTCATATTTATGGAAATTATTTGCGAGAGTTAAGCCCAGGGTGCTCCAGCTTCCCAGCAGGTGCCCTGCAAACACAGATGATGATCCTTCCAGCAGCTGCCAAACTAGGACAGAGCTGGGATTCCCATTAAAAGGCCACCGTGAGGTTCTCCAAACAAAAAGAGCTAGTATCGTGTGATCATCTATTGAAATGCTGTTGCCATGGCTTAATTAAAATTATACTAGTGAGTTTTAATAGAAAATAAAGAAACGCTATCAAAAATAATTGGGTAAGTTCATTAAAAGTTTGTCTTTGTTTTTAAAATGAATCATTGTCTCTTACCAGAAGGCTAAGAGATATGCGAGAAATTTGCCAAACTCCAGCCAAACACGGCTGAGATCTCTCTAAAAGAGTAACAATTTGCACTTTCTTGCTTAACTGATTTTCATTTAACTAATTTCTGTTGCCCAAACATTCACACAGTACCTTATTTTTTTGCAATGCGTTCTATAAGAGCTTTCACATATCAGTCATCTTACCTTTTTCCACCTTGGCCAGGACGGCAGGCGCCAATAGAAATGCAGGGTCGGTGCCACTGACCAACATGCCGTGGAGTTCTGGGCTCTCTCCTGTCTCAGTCCACCAACAGGCAGACAGGAAGGGTAAAACCTGGACTCCTACTTATATGGACCAAAGCCATCTGAGTCTATGTAACATGAACACCTGCAGGAAATGGTCTGTGAATGACAAATATTTTATTGATTTTAGGATCTATTAGTACTGACATTTAGTTTTACTTCACTCTTGACCGTTTCTTCATTTTCAAGATTCTAAAACAATAATCCAAAAAGAGACGTTTGACAGATGTTGAGTAAACAAGGACTTATTTAGGAAATGATCAAACTTGGCTTCTTAGCACTTGGGATGGCTCCAAGATGGTGTGATGGAGTTGGCATGTACTCTGGTTTGCTGATTTTCTCTACTTTTTTCTACTCATATGTGTGTTTGTGTTTGCTGTGAGTCTTTGACATTGAGCACAAGCTGGGGCATGACTCTTAGTTAAGAAAATTACTGAAATTTAGGTATATTGATCTTGTTAAAACTTTACTTAGAAATGCTCATCCAGTTTAGATTTAATGGTTTATATTAGTTAGGTTAGTTAGTTTATTGTACATATGCCCTCTAAGCAGTTTTCATATTATAGACGTTTTCCTCATTTGCAGTTATTTTCCTTCAGACATAATCCTTACTTAGCTTATGTTCTTTTTAAAAGCTTTAACATTCCCTTCATTGCTAATATTTTATTGTCATTTGAATAGAATAAAACAAGAAGTCTTTACTTTTGTTCTTTTAAGTGTGTAGTTAAATCACCCTGAAGAATCTTTCACTGACTTTTGCAGTAGAAAGACAAAAGCAGATGGATAACTACCTCATAATTTTTGTTTGGGGTACAATTTACAGGCTGACAATATTATATATATA
>NW_006800017.1:1319162-1337312 GCF_000485575.1 Poecilia formosa | reverse complement strand
TATATATTTGCTTGGCTGAAATTCTAATGTCCTCATGTAACAGTTTAAGACTACAACAAAGCAGAAGAGTCTGTGTCATAAATGTGCAAAGCTGTCATATACATCTTAAAAAATATTATTTTCTTTAATATATTTAGTTTCAAACTATACACCTAGATACAAACATGAAAAAAGGTTCAACATATAAAAAATACTTCATGTTAAGTTTAATATTAACGGTATTAGTTTTTATTCGACTCGGCTCCTAATGCCTTGTCGACACAGCAATATTTTTACGTTGATTTTCATCCCGATCTTCCCCTACCGATAATCTCAAGATTGCCCGGATTATCGAGATGTCTCTTCGGATAATCTTTATAGATTACGTAAGCCACAGGGATGCGAACCTGATCCGATCGCGCTGCCTGTGTGTGTTTGTTTTCACGTAAACATGAGTAATGAAAAGATTAGCACAGCATAAAACCACCTGAGGCCTATTAAGTTAATTTCAATGTAACTGTTGCATCTGGGGAATCATTAATTAGCCAATCAATCGCTCTATTCCTGTGACACGGGGCCGGGGCTGTGGGGCGCAATGGAAACCACAGCTGGACCATATGTAAATGGGAATTAATTAACTAGCTTACGTTTCAGCACCCGTATTTGGAGTCAAAACATTCTCAGGAGTCCGAGCCAGGGCAGCAGAGTCTCAAACACCCTGCTGTGGTCACATCCCATCTCTGTCGGACAGAATAATTTCACCTCATTACCTCTGCCATGTATAAATAGAACTCTTTCCACCCACCGGCTCTTTAACAACATGTGCTCTTTTAAACACCTACAATTAACCCCTTGTGACTGCAGCCTTGTGTCTACCCCCATGTACCCTGGTTGTTCCAAAGCTCAAAGTCCCAGGAGATTGCACCCTATTCGCTGAACCCATACACCCAATTCACAGTCCAAATCCAGTCCGCCACACCTCCACCTCGGCTCGCATTTGTTAAACAGTCATATATCTTGCGTTGTATTTTGAATTTTATTTTTTTCCTCCAGGAGGATTTAATGGATGACTGACAGAATTTACAATGCGTCTCGAGCAGCAAGAAACACTTCACGACAAGCCGTACATGCATTGTGTTTATGACTTTCTTCTCCCAAACATGGTGTTTGAGTTTTGGACCCTCCCTCACACAAGCTACGCACACAAAAAGAGATGTTGCATATGAACAATAACGGTCTGGAGGGAGATTACTTAGACTGATAAGATCAGGTTTTATGATGAAAATGATGTATTCAAGCTGATGTGCGTTAGCCAAACATAGGTTGCTTGAAATCTAACGGGAGGTGAATACGTGGATATTTTTGAGTTTTTCATTTGTAAAATAATCTTGGAAATATTCCTAAATTTAATTCTGAAATATTATTAACAATTAGTGCACGACTAAAAGTAATCACAGTTTATTTATTTATCTATCACTGTAGGGTACCACAACAATTTTGTTATGTTCTAGTAGCATAACGACAAATGCAAATCTTATGTCGTTTGTTATTTTTTATAAAAGACAATTTACCTTAGACACAAAATCAGTCACTTGAACTTTTCTGACTTTAGCTTTTTTTATTTTATCAAAAAAAATCCTGTTTACAAAATATAGTCAATTTATTCTAAGACTTCTTTCACTGTCCTCTGTTCAAACACCCAGACCTATCCACACTGCGGTGTTTGAGATATTACTCCAAGCAACGGGCTGGGGAATCACTTGCTTCCTCCCCCGTAGCAAATAATTCAGTCAAGTGCTACCTTAGAAAAAGGTGAAACTCACAATGGATTTCTCAGATATGCGGCTCGAAACCGCAGCTTTCCTCACCCATGAGCACCACCTATAATCACTGTGTCAGGCTTTGGCTCGGCTGCGACCTCAGACAAGTTGTTTTTGGACAGGTACCACACCAGAGGCAGGAGTCGCACATGCTAAAACAGGCAGCAGAGAAGAATTTTCTCCAGGCCGTTACAGATTAAAAACGATCCCCTTATTACTAGCACCGACTTGTCACACAGACAATTTTATGTCACAGATGTCATTTTTGTCAGTTGTTAGTGATTGATGCTTTAACTGGTCAACTACAGCTAGAATACGATAACGGGGAACACTGGACGTTTTCGTACCCAAGCTCTTCGTTCTACGGTAACTAACAGACGGACAAATTTCAAATCTATCAAGTAATTGAATATCTGAACATTGCATCAATAGGGTACGTAAGTTATCTCCCTAATATCGTGCGCTGACCTTCAGTTGGACCTTAGTTTTATGGAACCAGTCAGGATTATGACATATGATAATGACATTACCATCCCTATTGCCTCAGGTCCTTGTTTGTTTGAACTTCAGAGCAGACTAAGAGAAAAGCAATATGGTGAAAAGTTTTGTTCTGTAACTCCTACTATAAATAAAGTTCATTGGTACCATTGGGTTTTTAACTCGTCACCCCACACAGAGGTGAGCTAGGATTACATACCTCTCTTTATTCTGGCTTTCTCGCGCTTAGTCACAAGAAAGCTGTGTTGCTGTTGTTCTGTAAGGAAGAAAGGCAGCCCATGGCCAAATGTGTCCCGACCTCTTTCATGACCAAATTAACCTGTTAAGGGACTTGTGGGCATAAACTGGCTCTGACCCTCAACTGACATACCAAGAATTGCCCTCTGGGTAGTGCACCGCTGCCACAAAGGTCCTAATAAACCTTGAGAGTAAAACTCTGCAGAAAGGATACACAATTTATCCTCATTTGCGGCGATTTGATCAAGCAAAACATTGTTTGGAGTTTATGCTCGTTGGGGTTGAGCCACGGTTGAACAACAAGATAGGCCCACATTGGCTAATATAACAGCTCAGTTGTTTTTGGTTCAGTGTTGCATCTAACAAATTTATGCCTATTCAAACTGCCAAACTTTTGGAGATTATTTGACTTCTGGTTTTAGCTTATTATATTCCTTCTCAGCAGCTTTTCCTGAGGATTGTTGAGATTGAACCCCAAAAACAAATTTCAGGTTAAGGAGTTAACTTAAATGGGCAACTTAAATCCTAAGTTGCACATTTTCTATTTTATTTATTTTGTTGTTTCTTTTTTCTCTTTAGAAAGAGGGTGCTAAATTAAATTTAAAGAATGTGTTCTTACTACACATGACTATTATCAAAATAAAGCCTGAATAAAACCTTAAACAAAGTCTCTCTGCACAGGACAGTGAAAAAGTACTGACTTAGCATGACTAATTACAACCACGATGCTATATGGCAATATTCATGCAAAGGAAAATTCTTATTTATATAAAGTGATTGATTATGATAGCAATAACTGTTGAACCTTTATAGAAGTCGTTACATTATAAAGACAGCTTTTAAAAGATGTTGCTGTGACAAATTTCCGAAGTGAAGACTAACCTGTACAAAACAAGAGCATGTTGACTTGTATTATGTGTCAATGAATATTCAGTTTCTGTTTGTTTTTTGCTCACAAGTTGCCTGTAACTTCTTGTTAACCTGTGTTACTAAAAAGGATTAAAGTAAAGGGAAGTCAAGTTCTTGTGGGTCTTGAAATTCAACACATTTTCATCAAAGAAACTTCCTGCTTACGTTTCACTGAATACAATTAGACCATCTCATTAGAGCTCTAGAATATCTTCTACAAAAGAATAAATGATTTGTTTAATATTTTTGGTTAAAAAAAAATAAAATAAAATATCAGTTTGACTTATGTGTAACTGATAAATATCTAAAAATATATTAACTTAATATATTTATTAAGTTAATATATTTAACTTAATAAATATTAAGTTAAATATATACTTTGGGGGTATAATATACCCCCAAAGTAAATACTTTACTTTATCTTTAAAGTAAAGTATTTACTTTAAAGATAAAGTAAATACTTTATCACTATTTTGTTTCTTGAATTACTGTATAAATCACATTTCAAACACCAGCTGTTGTTACCGTCCCGTTTGCACTGCCACTGCTTTCTCTTTATTTTTTTCTTGGATGTATTAGCCACATGAATACGAATGAAAGGTCACAGTGGATATTACATGAGGTAATACGTTGGCTGCCATTTCTCAAACACAAGACTAAAAAAAAACATATTTTTCTTTACTGTTTCCACAGCCTTATATCCTGTCAGACTAACACTGCCTCTTGGTTTTCATGTCAGACATTTTCTATGGAAGGACATTAGCTTAATGTCTGCTCAAAAAGACGTGGTTGATTTAAAACATTTTTGGGAAGCATGTAACCAACGCAGCCGTTAGCCTAGCTTTGGTTAAATAAAAGGATATGGTTTCTGTTGCAGCGAAAGTTTCACATAAGGTATACTTCATATGTGTCATTGTGGGAGTGTACCTGAACTGATGGCAATTAATGATGATGTGTCACTGTATGCAGGAGGGTTTTAGTTTATATATTTTGACTTGTGATTATGGCCCACACAATCACAACATTTTTCAATTCTCTCCCAACCGTAGCACGCATTCATGTTGACTTTGTGGTTTTCCCAAATTGGACTCTGGCTCCAGGTGGCTGAGCTTCCATAGCAACCTCTAGGCTTATCTGCTGCTGGTGAAGTCAAACAATAAGGGCTTTCACTTTCTCGACTTATGCTTTACTTTTCCAGAGAGGAAAAACTGTAAGTGAAAGGCCTTTTTGTGAGATTACAAGATGTATTGTAAGATTAGCAAACAGTAACGCTGAATTTATAAGCAGCAGCTAAAATTTCAAAATAAGATTAAGTAAAATAAAACAGTATTTTGTATCTACATTATAATATACTGTCTGGCACACATTGGCCTATGGAACAGATTTCTGTCTGATTAGTTTATATGCCCGTGCAATAAAGATGAATTAAAAAGCTTCAATTTAGATCGGTGTTGATTTTGACAGAAAAAAAAAAATTTGAATTAAAAACATTTATGTTATCCCTTGTTAGATTTTGTCTAACAAGGAACACTTAATTGACTAAGTGTTATTTCATTTTAGTCAACTAAAGTTCCAGTAAATTTAATTGACAAATCATTGCCAATATTTATACTTTTGCTTCGAAAACAAAAGTATAAATATTGCAATATGGATTTTTTACAAATGTTATTTGAAACAATGTAATATGAACATACTTTTTCAATTATGTTTTAAAAATCAGGCCTTCTAAATAATGTACGTAATGTAGAAATTATCCTCTCTGCACTGCACATTAAATGAGAAATCTGGGTGACAACTTAGCATCAGCTTCCATTCCCAAGCCTGAAATTAGCAAACTTTTATGGTTCATAGGAACTTTTTGTCCAGAACAAGAAATTAATATATGACTTTTTTTTTAAATCTACATTCACCATATTGTTGCCAAATATTATAAATGAAAATGTCAAGAAAATGTTAATGATACATAAATAATATTTGAACCCCCCAAAAAAATTTATTAAGATTTTTGAATAACATGAATCAAAACCGGTCAGAAACTGATGGTCTGACATGCCAATGCACAAAATCATATTTGTTTTAATTTAATTTAATTTCAATCAGCTTCTTATTTTGTCTCTCAATTATAACTAAATCTTTATCTACAAAAGCAGTCACAGGTATTTATTTCCCCCATTAGTTAGTTGCCAGTGATCTTTGGTTTGTTGAGGAATGTATAACAGAGATCGAGAGATTGACAGCCGTTTGTCACTCTCTGTTGTCCAGGAAATACCTCAGGTGTTCTGTCAACGAGAAGAAGCTTGTCCTCTGAAAAGTAGCAAAAAGCTAAATATTAACTTATTTATTCAAATATTTTAACTTTAAATAAGGCTATTGGCGAAAAACATTGTTACATCACAAAATATAATTGACTAATTTTCCAACTGACTAGTTATTTTCACATGATTAATAGTTGAATTGATTGGATTAATTTTAACAACAGTTGTCAACACCATAATTCTCAGTTCTCATTGACACAGTCTCAGGTGTAGAATCACTTAAATTTATTTCAAGTGATGATACTAAACAGAGAAATTGATGATACCAACTAAATAAAGATTCAAATACCTACTGTACTGAGTGTGTGTAATTAGTTTAATGCAAATTCAGGAAGGTATGTTAATACTGATGATGACGTTTTAAAAACAAGAGCAGACAAATCCATATTAGCAATCTACCAGCCAAACTAGGTTAAAACAAGACATTCATTGGGAAACAATGAGTGACACTGAGATTCCCTCCTCATTGACACTGTAATAATATTCAGTGTCAGCACAGCTGTGAGAAAACAAATTAGGACTATGATTAATGAACACCTTCGACTACCCCCAGACAGACCATGGAGATGGGACTCCCAGCAAGGGCTGTCCTTCTGCCCTCAGAGCTGACGTAAAGCTCTCTACCATCAACACAGATGCTCCCGAGACTCTCATCAATCCAACCCTGACAACTGTAGGTTTGATTCTGCCTATCAGCACATTATGTGCTACACCCTCTGTTTACAGGGTGTAGTTTTCAAAAATCCCTCTGGAAAATGTTACATAGATTCGGTGGGGTTTTTTTTATAGGATGCTATTAATGTAGCGTTCCCCCTTGAGGTTGTTTTCTTTTGTTTCTAACTTGTAGGGCATCTATACTTCAACACGGGGACATGCCAACACATAAATAATCAGGGTCCACTTTAAAACATCCTCAAGCAGGATCCACACGTGCCAACTAGCAGCATTTATTTGGTTTACATCCCAGGTGGTGATGATCCTTCAGCACTCAACCTGAATGCAATCAAACTGGGTTTGTGTCTATGCCAGCTAAAAGAAATCTTTGTCTGCTCTCTGGCTCACCGTTTCTTGGTCGCCATGGTAATACTGTACAATAAGAGCAAATAGCAAGAGAAACCTGGCTGGCAAGAATTGGTGTGTTCTGCGCTGACAGCGATGGTGGAGTTGATGGACACCGTGTGTCAGCACTCAGGCTGCCCTCAGAGAGTAATGCCGGTGGCCTTTACAAGGATGTCTTTCTGCAAATCACTCGCTGCGCAAATATACAAAAACTGCCTTATTGCCTGGCAAGCAGGTTGTCCATCAGTGCTTGAGGTCCCAAGGTGACAGTTTGGGTAATTACTAGCTCTAAAAAGCCCCATTTGATATAAAAGGACCACCTTTCCTCTTCAATTAACTTCTTGTTTGTTCGTTGATCTCGCAAGAGCGCGCAGTACCCAAGATGTGAAGCTGAACAGACAAAAAAAGGCTTCCAAACACCTGTTAGATGCATATCAGAAATCTGTTTCCGAAGGCCAAAATTATGAGTAATTACTGTCTATCATGATTATGTGAAATGTAAATAGCAAAATTATAATTGCAGTGCGAGATACTGACCTGGAGACTTTTTCACAGAAGAACGAAATCAAAACAAGCCAAGTGTGAAGCTTTAGGGAACGAAACATTTATACAATAAAAAGTAATTGCTCACATTCATCACCCTGGTTATTAATGGAAATCTTTTCCCTCCTGAAGGCGAGCTGTAAAATAATATAAACATTTGTCCACAACCCTGCGACTTTATTAGAATAAAACGCAGCACATTTGCTCAACCCGCAGCTCATTTCCAAGCATATAATCTTTGCATTTTTACAGTAAAAAGGTTTTAAGTGCAATAAAAAAGAAAAAAGAAAAAAGAAAGAAACACCAATGCCACTTTCTGCTGCCTGGGAAAACCCATAAATCACAGAGTGTCTGCAGAGTGACAAATTACTGATGTCATCAGCACAGTATGCCAAAGCAGAATCTTAGTGTTGGCTAGAGTGCACAGAATTACAGGCTAACACCTACCTACAGCGTACAAGTGAAATTGAACTCTCATGCAACAATTATTCTGCTCGCGTAAGAAAGACAGCTTGAGCAGGCTCAAACTCTGGAGGGAGCTTAGAACATAAAACATTCTCAAACGAATCGCTGTGCTTCTGTCTTAGGCGCCATCACTAGCCGAAGGTCAATCTCCTCTGATGTCTTTGTCTCTCATCGTCAAATACACCCAATCCTTTAAATTCCTCCTTACTGATAGCGTGCTTATTTTACGCATCCCTGTCACATCAGAAAGAGATAAGGCATCAAATTTATGGTTGGGGAAAAGAGACAGAGACCCTCTGAAAGAAATGCTTTTTTTTTTCTTTGTTTTTTTTTTTTTTTAGGAAAATGTATGTACACAGGACAAAAAATATATATTGTCACCCTCCAAGATGCAAAGCATTTGGTCATACATGAAACTTGAGAATCTTTGAATGGCTTCCAGGTTTATTGGGACTGATTAGAACTGATTGAATATAAAGCAGTGTCAAGAAGCAAAACCTGTACTTATTTTGGGTAGAACTGTCTGTTTTACTCTGGTGATTGCAAAGTTTAGTAAAGCAAATAACTTCATATTATATACTTAGTGGCAACAACATTCCCATAAACATTTCTTAAGAAATATAGCGAATAATTTATGTGCTACAAATGCAGAAAAAAGCCAACATGAGCAACAATTTATGAAAGGACCTTCAGACATTCTGTTATTAGTAGTATTTTAGAAAGGTAGACATGCTCTTAATTTTTGGCAAGGGAATATTAAAATGAGCAATCCCACCCTGGTAGATGGTTACAAATGACACAGTGCTCGAGAGAAGTTTTCCACTCAGCAACCAAACCTTCATAAGTGTGACTACTGTACAAGCCAGAAATTATACAGAAACAAAAGTAAACAGAACTAAGCAATGTTTACTTTCCACACAGGTAATTTTGCCATGAAAAAAGTCATAGGATAAAGCAGAGAGACAGCTGGATTCAGGAAAACTGAAAAAGCAGCGGCCATGAAAAAAGACTAAAGCTCAAGTGGAGATATTAACTATCCTGATTTATTTATAGACTCATCTTTTAGGGATTTTCTTTGTGTTAAATCACCCTCGCGTCATATCTGATCCTCTCAGATTCATGCCTCACCCGCAGATCTGTTTTTTTTTTTTTTTTTTTTTACCACAAGCCTCAGACATGTTTATTTGGAAATATGCCATAAATCCCAAGCTTTTGGAGAGGCTAGGGTGGGTCTGGTTATGGTGCAGGAGGTCAGTGCTGCTCCAATGATAATTTGTGGTTTGGTGGACGCTTGAGTGCCTACAAAGAGGGTTCAGAATATGACTGGCTGGTTGCAGCTATGGGCCTCATTCACTTCAAATAAGCCAGAGTCTCTTATTCTGCAGGGGGAAATATTTATATAATACAAAGTTATTTTCCTGGATTTAGCTTTGGATGTTAGTGGAAGCTTTTTAAAATTTTGATCAAGAGAATGTGTAGGAAATAATTGGAAGGGTATAAATAAAACATTCAAAAATGTAATTAAAAGTTCTCCTGCTACATAATAATCTGGAAAAACAACTATCCTGTAAACAATGTTGTGTTAAAAAAAAAACACACACACACACACCTGTTTTCAAGTGTCACTTGTCAGTAGTTATTCATGAATTATGATGTAAAGTAACACATTCCAATCCGTTTTTTTGTCTTGTGCCTCTTGACCTCTGCTCTTCTTCAGTAATCAGGACAAAGACAATTTCCTACCTGCACGCCCTTATCCACTCACAATGTTTATAAACTGTCCAATGTTGAAAAGTTCAGCTAATTTAAGAGCCATGCTTATGTCATCTGGTGAGCCTCATGTCCCCGGGACTTAGATCGGAACTGCTACAGGGCAGAGGTCACCGTCTGGCCCCTGGCTTATCAAAGCTGTGTTTATTTAAAGTCTATGCACGCCTATGGGCAACAACAAACAGAAGGACCACAGGCAAATGGCGTAATTTGGAGGCAAATCCTGTTTAGGACCACAGATTATGGATTTTTGGGAGTGTGTAGCTGTTGGAACAGCAACATTGTCACTCTCAATCCTGGTGACGGTGGCTTGCTTTGCTCAGGAGCACTGTAAGGTGAATGTGCTGCGGCACCTTGTGACATTTACAGAGAACCTGCAGAATCACTAATCTGGGCTGCATGTTAAAGGGCCTCTCTGGAAAATAAACAAACTTGATTGGCACTTGCATTAGAGTCCAGCTCCTCCCTCCGATATAATCTGAGACTAAACCTGGGTTGGGTAACAATAATTGTGAATCCCCAAAAATGCGCTCCATCAAGAGTGCCTTCTTGCACTCCTGGGACAAAACTTTGTGGGACAAAGTTTTCAATCTTTGTCAGCACTGATTTATAGATGTCTAACACCTCTGAGACCTGATATGCTTTCATATGATGAAAGAGTTTAAACTTTCTCTGTTTAATTTGGCTTTTATATGACTGCACTACTCCAATAAAAGCAAAACCCTTGTATGGACCAAAGGTTTTGCTTAAAATATTGAGGGGACAATTTGAAATTAGATACCTGATAGCCTTATTTTCTGAATATGTAAAGAGCATTAAAGTTTTTATCTGAAAGAAATATTATTTAGGTGCATTAATCAGATGGTGCAAATGCAAATGTGCACTGCAAATCTTAATTTGTAAAGTAAAGTAAATTAAGATGTCAATGTGTCATTTTGTGTTAGTCTATCACATAGAAGCCCATTAAAATAAATAGATATTTGTGGTGGTGAAACAGAAAAAATATAACACACTTTGAATTATTTTGTCAAATCAATAAGGTCAGTAAATTTTTATGTTTAGTTTACATTTGATTTTTGATTTTTTTACTTTTTTTTTTTAAACAACATCCTGCCTTGATTAGGAAATATGGTTGTATTTCGTTCTGGCTCAATTATGACCTCACAAGGAAGTCATTTGGTTTGTGAACCGGCACGCACAGCCTCAGAAAAAGGTGAGGTGGTGATCATGCTTGACCAAACTGTGTTTTCCTACCAGTCTGCACTACGCATATCCACACATGGTGTCAGGGATGGCTCACATCTGGTTTATTTACTCTCATCGCAGGATCTCTGAGAGCTGTGTGTGGCCTCCATGCCCCTGTGTTGTAAAGGCCCTGCGCAGAGGAAACGTAACATTTTACAGTACTCACTGCCGGTGACAGATCCAACCCTCTGGGCTGGTGCAGCTCAGACACAATGAGGAAGATGAATTTCAGACCACATAGTGACCACATTTCTGTAACGAGAAGAACTAGACGTCGTTACTTGTCTGGAGATGTCTGGGTGATCTCTGTACTGAACACGTTTTTAAGTTTGGATGACATGATTGCTAACCAACAGCTGATCGTAACAAAAAAAAAAAAATGGTTGCAACTTCTGAACTGTCTTGATGTCTTTTGTTGGGCTATGTTGCACAAAAGCAAACCATAAAGTGGAGCTTCTGCATGACGGACTTTTGATCTTTCTTTTGAACAATGAAGGAATCAAAGACAAAAAAAAAACTTTACTCTATGTGTTCAACGATATCAGAACAGATCCCAGCAGCTCGGGATCTGGTGAGGTGATCTTCCATTTCCTTGCCTTCCCAATAGATGTTCGCCGCCAACAGATCCAGTTTTTAATATGCGCTGATATGGTCTGACTCCATCTGACTGTGAAGGCTTGTGAGAGAAGGCGAGATGCGGAGGGACGGGGGGGAACTCAAATAAAATCTCCTTTGTGAACACAAGGAGGCAAATAGACTGTACGCAAGAGAAACCTGAGTGGCTCCATGGGCTACGGCGCGTGGCTCTGAGGCTTTCCCTTGGTCCGCAAACTCTGTGCTCCCTGTTCACAGCTTCGGATTAATGCTATGCTGCATGACCACAATTTTCCTGACAGGCTGCTCCTGTCTGTCACTCTGGCATATACAATATACCAGAACCTCCAATGTATTTTTGTAGATTACATGTGATTAACTATCATCTCATTTTAGAGTGAAAGGAAGAGGACACATGGATTTTATTAGTTTACAAATGGCAATCTGAAAATGATGACCTGCATACATATTTTGCCCAATTTATTTCTTATGAGCAAAACACAGAGTAAACAATTCACATATAAGTCATTTATTTAGTAAGTAAAATACTGTTTACCACCTATCAATTTTATACACCATCCCAATGGTCAAACATGGCGGGATCAGGCTCATGCTGTGATGATGCTTTTGTTTCAATAGGAACAGGGAAGTTGATGAAAGTTTTGATGGGAAGACAAATGGAGCTAAGGAAGATTGTGTAAGTTATTATGTTAGGAGAAGCAAAAGACGTAAGTTTTGCCTGGGGGTTGACCTTCCACAGGCAAAACAGCATGAAACAACCAACCAGAGCAACTATAGAATGGTTTAAATCAGACCACATCGATACATTTAATTGGCTTTTCAGATATTTATTTCAAAAAATTTAATGATATAAAAAAAAAATGTCTTTAGCTTATTTGGTACTTTGTGATGGTTTATTATAAAATCCTAGTAAAATTAACAAACGTGTGTGATTCTAATGTAAATAGAATGTTTTCTCCAGTTTATTTATTTATCTTTTTTACATTTTAAAACAGTTTAAAACAGCTCTGGTTGAAATTTTCCATGACGCTGTTTGTGGTTTAAGCAGTTCTAATTGGAGAATAACCCTTTTTGAGCTAGAGAGGAAAAACACAAGCTTTTATTACATTTCATGTCATACATACTGTCACACACATTTTTTTTTTTTCTTCATTTTCAAGGGTACATATGAGCACACGTGGTCTTTATTAAGGTGTATGTTGCAGAAAACGCTGTGGCACAGAAAAACAATCAACTATGAAGCTTTCTATACTTGTTGATTGGGATTTTAAAAAAAGACAAAAATAGCCTCCTTCGAACTTTATCCCACATTGTTGCTTGTGTTTGGAAATTGCAAATGATCAGTGTATTATTTTTGACTACAAAGACAGCAAAATATTAAATGCACTTCCCTTTAGCATCTTCAAACAGCTAATTTGATCCCAGAAGCAGAGGTCTCCTGCTGAAGTTTGCTTCGCCTTTGTCTGTGGGGTTTGATAGTGGTGCTCCATGCAGGCCTGCTGCCCTCACCCTGCCTTTCAGCACCTTTTGGCCAGCAGAAAGGGGCTCTTTGTTCAACCTTGAGCTTGTGACGTCCACTCAAGTCCACGCTTCCATTAGTAACAGTCTGCCAAATAACCAGGGATTGTGATGGTGCCTAATAACCACTGCATATGCTGTATTTGTTTAAGGAGGGATTTTAAAATGTGCCCCTGCTGTTGCATACAGACACAAGCAAACTCTTATATCTCAATTTAGTCACACTTAGAGGTTTTTTTTCACAACTGACAGACTAATTTATTAAATGATATAGAATTTAAGCAGAGAAAGCATCGTGATTTGTGTGATCCTTTTAACAACGCTGTTCGTCTGCAGGGCAAATTTTTAAATGGCATTAGCTTAATTCTATTAATTATCATTACTTACTAATTATTCAAAAACAAAAACAAGTTTATTTAATTAGTGAGCACAGTGAAATAATAAACAAGACGAAGAACACATTATTAACTATATTCCACCTGTAGCTCTGGAATTATAATGGGAAAGAAATATTTTTCCAGATTAAAATAAAATAAAAAAAAATTAAGAAAAAGAAATGTTTAAAAAAATTTGTTTAAATATTTGGTTACTTGATAGTCCATTTGAGACTTTTATGACCTTTTTTTTTTTTTTGAGAGAGAGCAAGAGTTAGATGAAGGAATGAAAGAGATCCAAGAAACTGGGCCACAAAGATATGAAACACAGGTAAATAACGTATGTCAATGTAAATCAGGTCTCACAGTTTTATGGTAGATGAGTAATATATTGGTAGGACCCTTCATAGTGTCAATTGTATTCACAGAACGTAATACGCATGTTGTATTGGGTTTCAACTGCATATGAAACCTAAAGCTACAGTAGTTTTATTTTCTTTAAATTGAGCTTCATTTTCATATGTTTTGAAATAGTCATATTGGTGACACTTTGTTTTTAATTAACCTGGGTGATTTTGTTTGTCATTCTCCTGCAAATCATACCAGCACAGGTTCCTCTTTAATCCCACTGGCCCAATGTAAAGTAGATTTCTACTCAGCATGAATAGAGTCTATGCTTCTTGTTAAAAAAAAAAATAACTCCAAGACACAACAAACATTCTGGGCCAAGACCACGAGTATCTGGAAATAAAAGCAATATCCATGCATTGCTTTTAAAATAAACAATCATTCTCAGCTGACAGAGCTGGAAAACACTCCCTGTACTGTCACCGGTGGAGGAAATTCATTACACATGGCTCTTCATATTTTCATAGAAGATAAAGCTGGCCATGTGACATTAAATAATTTTGTCAAATCAATCACGAACTTTGAACTTTCTGGTTTATATATCAAGTCAAAACCAATCTACTGAATTGTTTCTTTAACCCGTCTACTTTGTTCCCTTTCAGGCTGTGCAACTTTCTGAGGGTTTTCTAAAAGAAGCTTTGGATGAAATGCAGTTATTATGTTAAAAGTGTTTGTAGAAAGTTAAAATGTTCAAGGTATTACGTAATCATTTTATCAAAATGGCAACTTTTAATTTAGGTACACTATTCAGTTAAAAAATACTATGTTAACATAAATGTGTGCAAGATAAGACCAACAGTACTAAAATTATCAGTTCACCTACTTAGTACATCCCATTTTGTCAACAGAAACACTCACAAGCTTCATTTGGAATGATTCACAACAATTACAGAGAAGTGTCACTGGTCATTTCTGTCCTGTTCTCTTTTCTTTAACTACAACTTCTGTTGGAGATAGGTTAGAGGACTGAAAGGGTCTTGGAAAATGTTTTTATTTTGTGTTTATTTATAAGAGTTTTTAATTGGTGCATATGTGTATTGATTTGGCCATATTATGTTTTGAACCATTATTCTAAATTATTTGAGTAAAAAAATCAATTAATGTTAAGCAAACTGTGCACATTAAATTTTTTTTAATGGTAGGAGAGAAAAGTTTTTTTTTTTTGTTTTTTTTTTGCCATTTAATGTGGCATCTAAATGGTCATGGTTATTCGTTTTATATGTTTTTGAGATTTTCTCTCTTTTCTTGCTGTTCTGCTTAGTGTGGGTGATGACAAGATAAACTTCAGATCCAGTCAGGCCTTGTTCTTCACAGTTCCACTTTTAAAGTTTTTCATTTTTATTGCTTTTCAAGATATGGAGAAAGTTTTTGTGGCAAATATCCGTTTTTAAATAGCATGTTTTCTTGTCTTTTCAGTTTTTTAAGAATGGCTAAAAATAATGGACTGTGTGGTTTTATGCTTATATCCTAGTGAAACAGGAAGTCAATTAGAAATTTTAAAAAGATTTTTAAAATTGTTTAGAGCAACATTATGCACCTATATATTTTTGTCAAGTGTAGAAGATGCTACAAAATACTTTAATTATGAATAACAATTGTCTTGCTGTTTAGCTATACAAGTTTAGTGGAGCCAAACTACATGACAGACTTCACCCATTTTCCAATTAATAATACATAGTCCAGATTAAATGGGTTTTTTTGCCTGTAAGTATGAAAAACATCAGATTTTTGGGTATGTGTATGCATCCAAGTGAAAAAACAAGAGATAAATTTGGCTCATCCACACCATATTTTCATTTGAGCCCCATGTGTATCTATTGATTTAGACCCAATTCATGTTTATTATTTTAACTTCTCCGGTCTTTACAGTTTGCTTAGAATAACTGTCTCTCATTGAATTTCCAGAACAAACAAACTTCTGAGAGACCCTCCTAAAGGAACCTATGTTTAACATTTTTAAACAGAAAAAAAAAGGATTTAAAAAAAAAAAGAAGGATAAGTCGGTCCATGTATGTTTTTACTAGAACCTATGTGTTCAGGTATGTACTTGCATTTATTGTTGTTTCTCTATCTTCAATGAAGTTTAATAGGAAAATTTATCTTAACAAGTTCCAAATGAGAAACTGGTAACTCATATTGACCAAAAACTGTTACTTACCATGATCAAATACTATAAAAAAAGAGCATGCTTCTTCATTGATTTTGGTGGAGTTGTGTACGTCTTTTGAAAAATAAATGTATTTGAAACATTGTGGTGTCTCCAACATTCCTGGTTATAAATCTTGCAGGTAGAGAAAAACCATGTATGATGTTTTTTTAGACTCACCACACACCAGTCAGCACCAAAAAGAAAATAAAAGAAAGAAATAAAAAAATAAAAAAAAAAACAAGGTGTGTGGCCATTTTTCCAGTCTGACTAAATTAGATGAGATGAATATGAAACATACACCTTGTGCTGACAAAGCACACTGATGACTTAATGCCTCAGCAAATCATCATTTCATTCCACATTATAACATTAACAGCCATTTCATTATTTATAGAGAACAAAATATTTCAGTGAAGGAACACTGGGCTGAGTGCAAAGCAGCAATTAAAAAGCAACTGTTGAAATATTAGATGGTTTTTCAACAGAGTGTACAGTAGGGTTACCCATTATTACCCCTCATCAGCACTGTCAGGCATCAATGTAATAACCCCAGTTCATTTCTTGGCATAAGCACATCATTAACCACAAACTGACAGCAATTAGCAAAACATAATTAGGCTAAAGTCAGTTTGTTCTGTGTGTGTCTTGCATAGATGGAAATCATTTTCTCCACTGAAAGGGTAATAATGGTTTCAAACTAAACTACTTAAACGGGTTTAAAAAGACTTAGTGATTCAAATTTTGCAAATTTGAGGTGGGTTGCACAACCAGTTCCATAAATATAAGCAAGATTCTGCTCTCTGCTCAAGAGATTTCCTTGCTGAAAAAGAAAAAAAAAAACACTAACAATAAATAAAAGATATTTTACTATACATCCTTAAAAAGATTCAGAGGCCACTGGGTGGAGAGTCGTATCACGTTTGAGCCATACGATAAAGTGAAAGCTACTCTGTGCCCATGATGAATGAGGCTCCTAGCAGGACGGTGGCAGGGAGGACAGCTCCAATGTTATCTCACAGTACCCTGACACAGTACACTTCTGAGAGCCTGCTCACCTGGGACGGCCTCGACACATTGGAGGCTTCATCAATCACACAAAAACCAGCTTCCACTGGCAGTTTAGCTTGGACAGGCCTGGCAAGGCATTAAAGAGTCCCAAAATATACCTGGCAACCTCATGTTCTGAACAGCAGGTAAGCAGTTTAAAAAGCACTTCAAACATTGCTGCACAATACATTTAAATGCTTTTTTTTTTTAAAGTTCATTGTCTCAAGCAGAGGAACGGGGAGCCCCTGTTTTCATTCGTAGTGGGGGAAAAAAAATGGTCTGCAATACAATAAAAATACCTTTGTGTTTTGATAATATGTAAGCTAATAGAAACCGTTAGTCAAACAGGACTTCTCATAACTCACACTGGACAAATGTGCACTCTATACAAGACACATTAAACCTTTACAAACCTACTTGTTTTTACCTTAATTAGTCTTTGGGGACTTGTGCTGCCATTTCATAGAGTTATATTATCCCTGCCATCGCCAGACGCTTTCAAGGCTCGAGCGATCAATGCAGAGCTAATGAACCCAGTCTTGGGGCTCCTGTAGACCACTGAAGGCACACGTTGAGAGGCCCCAGTACCTGAGAGATTCATTTAAGGGTGGGATATTTCAAGAGGGAAAAGGCAATTGGTAGCCAGGCCACAATTTACAAGGGTCAGAACAATTGGGAGAAAAGCACACCTAATTTTTCAGGGTTCCATACGCATAGCAACGCTGTCAAAACACAAGGGAGTGCAGAACACCCCCTCGGGGGGTCAGTGATGGGGCACAGCCCTGCCAGAGTCCCTGACTCACTCCCATAAATCCCTACAATCTGAACTCCTGCAGAATGTTGTGAGAAGGTCAGGTGTTTTGGTGAGCTCTCTGGAGAGGTGAGCAGTGTTTTGTGTTTGTGCATTAGGAGGACTAGATGTGTGCTAATGGAAACATTTGGCCATAGCAGACTGTGTCCAAAAGTTGAAAAAGGTCCCAATAAACAAATATAAGCACAGAAGAAGTTAGGAGAATATTTTGCACCTTGAATGTTTGCTGTACCCAACCATTTGGGTATTGTTGTACAAAGCAATGTAATCCTTCACTGATGATTGTGTCCTCTGAGTACTATTAAGAGTCTCACTGGAAATGGCCAACAAGGTGGCTATGAATATTTACACACAGACACACACACACACATATATATATATATATATA
>NW_006800017.1:1298253-1318944 GCF_000485575.1 Poecilia formosa | reverse complement strand
GAAAGTTGTAAAATAGAGAGCATTGAAGGAAAGAAAACTTGCTAGAGTCCACAAAAGACGTCTAGATATGAAAACCTGGTGTTTCTATACATAAACACTAACAGCGAGGTGCAGAAAAATGTTGTTCTAGGAAGTATTGACTCAGGAGGGCTGAATACAAGTTCTCACAGCACATTTTGGAATTTTACTAGTAAAAACCATCTTCACAATTATGTTGGTCCTTCACATAAAATTCCAACAAAATGAAATGAACTTTGTGGATGTAACTAGAAGAAAATGCTCAAGGGATATGAATAATTTTACAAGCAATTTTTTTTTTGCTTAAATAAATGCTTCCTTTTGAATGGTAAAGCAGATCAAAATTACTTCCAAAGCACTGTGGGACATTGTGTTGCAGCAATACTGTGGTCAAGGTATGCTGAGGTATCTGGTTTTGTGTTTTTATTTAAGAGGTGGAGTGCGCCTGCCTGTCCACCAGTCCAGCTACAAGGCTGCGGCTGGATAGAGGGATAAGCTTTTTTTTTGGCTTGTGCCATGCAGAAGCTGCATTGCAGTGAGGCTCGCTGAATATTTGGATGTGGGCACTGGCAGCTGGCACGGTGCATACGTATTAATTATGAAGAGCACACACACATTTACGCAGGCTTAACCACACAGACAGGTAGGCATACACACAGACACTCTCACACCAGCTCTGGTGGATTCATTCCCAGAATGTTTTGGAGTAAAACCAGCTGCATGTACTCTGTAGACTGAGTGCAGGTTGGCCATTGGGCTTGGCGTTGGCAGCAGACTGGAAACATGTCATGTGACTTCTGGGAAAAGTGGTTCCCACCAGCTATATGTCTGGTTGCCAAACATAGGTGATAGCATGGAGCCACATTAATAAACTCCAACTAAAAATTTAAGATGATATTTTATAATTATTATTCCTGGTATGGTTTTTGCAGTCCATTGCAAAAGTTTTCAGACTGCTGATTTTTTTTATTTCTCCCCACATCATAACACAACAGCCACAAATGTCAAGGTTAGTGTGAATGTTATGTATAATATTAACATCATTTTAAAGTGGAAGTTACATTATCCAAAATTATAGTGTACACTATGAAATCATAGTGTGCATTATAGTATCTAGCCCAGCTAATCTGATACCCCTATACAATACAGTTCAATCAATTGTCTTTCAAAGTCCTCTAATTGATAAATATCACTTCAACCTGATGACACTCTTACAATGTCTTGACTCAAATGAGTTTAAATAAATTCACATCATGCTTCTCAGATTAGTATTTAAAAACAAACATGCATCTTATTTAAATAAAGTTAAGTCACCTTATGGTGGTAAATGCCTTGCAAAGAAGCATTTGCCAAAATAGCGTTTTTATAATATGGGGAACTTTATGTGTTGAAACTGCAGCAGAATCCAGAAGTTTCAGGAAAACACGATATATCATGTTTCACAGAATAATCTCTCATTGCGCCAAAGAGTTTCCTGTGATGTCAGAAATCCTTGGCTTTCATGTCCCCCCATAAATATTCAGCAGAGCTGAGGTCAAGTGTCTGAGGGGGAAAGTCCATGATAGTCAGCGCTTCTGGGTCTTCAATGTTTTTCAAGTATTTCTGGAGGTATGCTTGTGGTCAATATCCCAAAATATTAAATATCCAAAACCACTAAGATGCAAACATTCCCTAAGAGTGAAAATCTACTTTTTATAGTCAGCTTAGTGTCCAACCACATTGTTTCAATATACCCTCAGGCCATAATATTTTCACATGCTTTTCCTGTGATTTCAATACACCCCAGCTGTAGAGTCTCAGCTGTTACTCACTTGTTATTTATTATTTAAATGTAGTTACTGAGATACATCATAAATTACATGTTTTAAACTTTTGAAGTACTTTTAAGCATTTTTAGAGGGATATATTTTAAAGTGAGTATTATCTTAATTTTGTTATATAAAGAACTTTTTTTCTATATAGTGCATTTGATACTACCAGATGCACCAGTTGAAAGCAAGATGTAATCTGGAAGCATAAAGATTTTTTTCAACGCAGTTTTTTTTTTTTTTTTTTACTTTTTAAATGTTTAAAAATAGAATAAAAATAGGTTTCATGCTTTTGAGAGGATACAAATCATCAGACTTGCAGAGACCTACAGAAGCATAAACAGCAACAACACTTAAAAATAATAATTTAATAAACGTTTAAAAAAGTCGTACTTTTGTGAATAAATGCAGAAAACCTTGTCTATTTGGCTCAGTTAACACAAGCGGAAAAACTGAAAATTTTCCACTAAGCAAAACAAATTATTAAAAACCTGACCCACCCACATCTGTTTGTAAATTTAGTAAATGGGGAGTGTCTGTAAGAAAATTTCATGCTTCCTTCTCAAATACAATGCGACCTTGCGTTTCCAAAGTGAGGTCAGAGTGGAGAAAACCTTGAATTGACTCCCACCCTTCAATACGGCACGTAGTCCGACAGCGAACCAGGCAACACGACTAAAGAGAAATGTTTACACAATATGCACGGAAATATAAACCATATAAATTGTCTGATATCACTGTTACGCTCACATTTGGCCTGACACCTCCTGGGTGACACGTTGGTGTTTGCAGGAAAGGAGCACAGTGTTCACAGGAGATGGTGCCACAGTCACAGAGGACAAAGGCGGCGTTCATGTGGTGTTCACTCGACCCTGGAGAATACTTCTGGTTTTGTGTGTCTGGAAATGGGAATGTGGGGTGGCAGCGAGACGCCACCGTCCTAATGTTTAGCACAAGAGTCCTTTACAAATGTGACATTTACGGGAGTTGCTCTTTCCCACCCCGCTATGCTGCGCACGTGTGCATTTCCTATCTGTTCAGTTTGGAATAGGATGATTACGAAAAAGAATGAAAGAAAAAAGGGTATATTTTCTCCGCCGAACATACTGACTTCCTTCAGTGGTATATGGTTTCAGCATTCAATGCACTCTGCAGTGACAAAGACAAGGCCGTCACCGGGGCAACGTGCAATTTCAACAAGTAAAAAGGTTCAACTTGTGCAATTCAAAACCTTTAGCAATCTTTTAACACCACTGAGGAGGAAATATTAGTTCCTTGATAAAACAGAATTTTCTCTCCCGGCTGAATGTGGAGGCCCTGCAAAAACAGATGTTGTCTTGTCATGTTAGCAATATGCATGCATGAGGCTACAGGATTCATTTCATTGTGTTTACATAATGGGAGTAATTCTCCCTCTCTGTCGGCTGTCTCCCTTTTCAGTTTGTATTGAAATCGAAACGCCTTCCACTGACACAATGTCGTCTTAATTTGCCAGCCTGATTTGACGCCTGCTCTTGAGATGACAATATTAATTAAGACCCAATTAAAGTTGTGCAAACAAAAGATCATATTCATTTTTTTTTTTTCTCGCAAAAGTAGCTACGCTGAGCCAGATGAAGGCCATGGGTTTAAATACAGACTGGAGTTGTAAGCTTCGTGTAATTAAATGACGTGACACCTCTTCGGCTGCTCTGTAGGAAGTAACACCACAACCTGAGACACATTCCACCACCTACGTTTGTGTGTCTTGGAGTCAGCCCTCGTCCATTGTTGAGGAATGATCAGGCCACCAGAGTAGGAGAGGAATGATGTCCAAAAATGCCCAAACACATGACATGACTGACACGAGGGATTCTCCTGCATTCCAGCACATATGGCACAGGATACCTTTATTTGGACAAGACTTCATGTAGAACATTTATTTTTGTAGGATCCTATTCTTTCATACTTTATTGCCTTGGATTTTAGGTTGCTTTCAAAATTGTAGATATTTACAGCAAAAAGCCTTATTAAGTGGAAGTTACAATAAAGTCTTTACTGAACAATATTTGTTGGCGCTACCTCTTTTTAAGTGTGATTTTAGGGGTTTATATTAGCAGCTATTTTTCTAAGTCTTTCTTCTAAACTGACTACAGGGGAGATGTGGGCCTCTCTGAAATCTGTCCTACTTTTTCCCCTTCGTTTTGATCTCGGTCCAGCTGAGATAGCTCTGTTTGTCTCTGGAAGTGATAGAGGAAGAAGTGGGTGGACGCGGTTGTTGTGGCTACAAGAAACAGACTCTTTGGTGTTGAAATAGAGTCTGAGCTAGTCCAGTGTTCACCTCTGAATAATACAAAGTGTACTACTTCTAAAAAGGAGAAATAACGGGTTACTGGGTGCCCACCCACACACACTGATTCGTGATGTTTAAGTGATAGTAAGTGCCTAATGTCCGCTCTGACCTCAATAGGACCATTAAACAATCAGGAAATGCTTGTCTGCTTCAGATTGTTAATTTAGTTATTTGTGGTATGATTGAAATGGGCAAAAAGCACTGCATAAAGTCAAAACAGGTTTTCTGGAAATACATTACATCCACTCTTTAGTATACATTGGCATGACCGTTCAGAGTGAGTAAAAATTTACTGCTTGACTGACACACAATGTTTTGCCATGTCTATCTAGAGTTCTTTTTCCCAGTAATCATCTGCATTTCAGGACCAATACTGTACAGTTCCTGTTCTGCTTAATTAGTAAATGACTATAAAATCATAACATTCAGTGCGCTGGGTTTGTGATGTGCCCAAAATGTGGGTTTCCAAAAACTGTTGGAGGGAAAGAGAAGGTTTTTGAACAGTAGTGAATGCAAGTGGTGCAATGATGGTGGTATATTTGATGGGTGGCGATTGGCTGAGTGGAAACCTGTGGGTTTGGAGGTCCCCTATGTTTATGCGCTTGACAGATACGGCTTTGGCCCCTGGGCTGGGCCACCGAAGAAATCCTCCTGGCTTCAGCTCTCACTTCTGGCTGCTTTTCCTGGCCGCTTTATAAAAAAATAAGCAGCCGAAAACTCGAACCTGCTCTCTGCATTTTCTCTCACAATCAGCTGAAAATGAGAGAGGAAGCTTCCGCGACCTCTGCACTTCTCATGCTTACATCCCGCAACTCTTACTGTGTTACACAGGGCTGGATCAAATCCATGGCACACTTCCCCTGGGTGATTTGTACGTTAAACCAAGATTGCTGCTGTCATGTTTTGTAGTTCTTTACACAACAGTTTGTGTGTTTTTTCCATGTGGAGTTGGGGTGGGTAATTGTTTTTGTTTTTATATATATGTACAGCACTTTGAGCTGCCTTTATTATAAAGGGTGATTTATAAATAAAAGTGATTGATTGATTGATTGATTGATTGATTGATTGATTGATTGAACAAATTAGCTTTTACACACTTGTCTATCACTGCAAATATAGTTGTACTGTCAAGAAAAAGACACAATCACGAGGTACAATTGATGATGCGTTCTGTCTATACTCCAGTTTCAGAAAACTAAACTAAAAAATCCACTGAGCATTGCAACATGTAAAATACTTCAGAACTGCCGTATGAAGCTGGTTATCTCCACTATGGCCGTTTCGATCTAATCTTCCATATAAAGTACAATAGTTTATGTTATTTAATGTGTGGCTACAGAGTTTGAATGCATATATTGAAGAAACCAAGTGTGAAATTGACTTGTATTTACTAATCATTTTTAGCCAAGCATTTGAGTATAAGATCTTACCATTAGAGGTTAGGGCTTAGATGTAGACATTTGCACACCTCCAAAGTGAATCATTGTTTGTGCTGGTTGCTCAAGTACCAAAGTATGTTGTACTTATTTCACTTTAAATTTGATATCTATCTTGCAGGCATCAGAAGAAGCGTCAAAGCATTTTGTTTGTGTGGAGGAGCAGCAGTTCACATAGTTCAGAATTAGTTTTTATAATTGTTACATGATTATTTAAAATGATCGTTTTAGGGCTTTAGAGTGTCCGTGAAATTGACTCAAATTGGTCTGTAATAGAGCCCTTTTTTGTGGGATTTCTTCTGACTGCACAAGCCAAGGTATCCACCCAAAATGCAACACCAGGTTAAAATTATTACGCAGTGTAAATCTCTCTTCACGTTCGTGTCGCTCAGAGTTGTGAAAATACTGATGCTTTTTCCTCCTGCACAGCAAGGCTGAAGGTGACAGCAGAGGTCCAGAAACCTCCCAAATATTTAAAACATCATAGGGTGGTTTAAAGATTTGGTGTCATCATTTGCATAAATGGTATGATCACGGTGGGACAAGCACAAACTCTTGACAGATGTGGGGGGGAGGCAGAAAAAAATCTATTCTAAGATGGTGATCTTTCTTCGATTGCACAATGAAACCTACCGCATTTTCCCACTTATTATTTTCAATTGGTTAATAATACATTTAATATTAATTATACTAACAGTTGTGTTTCTAGAGGATTTTAAACTTCCCACAAATCTTCTCATATTTTCCATGTGTGACTTCACATTGATAGGTTTGATTTAATGACTAAAAATTCTGTTTTGCATTTAGCTTGCTGTTATTATTTTTTTTTTCAGAAAAATTAAACATGCATTGCTTGATAAAAACGATATTTGAAAAAAAAGTTAAGATAAACAGCTGAAAAATAATTACAAATTCCAAAGATAACAACTGCAATTACAAACAAGAAAAGAACAAGAATTACTCTATAAAACATTTCACCAAATCTGTCTGATCACGCTAAAGCTAGCATGGCAACATGGGGAAATCCTGCCTTTTTTGAGATTGTTATATGTTCAGTGCTCTGTATTCTACAGGTCTTTTTGTCTGAAAAGTTTTTTAGATTCAAAAATCTAAGAACTCCTTTTCACTCTTTTACTATCAGACAAAAGCTGTGCAGAAGGTACTTCTGTACTTGAGAGAAATATCACAACTCTTACACAGGCTAAGGAGCCTCAGTTATGGTGCTGAGTCTGGCCTTTTCATGACAGATGTAAACACACAGACATAAGTCAGCTCCTCGCAGTCGGGGGGTTCATTTTCAGGCAAGGCCCACAGTTGGCTGAAACCACAAGGCGGTCATATAATGCACATGGAGTGTAAAAAGCCAGTTAAATGGGCCTTAGAAAGCACCTCGGGTATGATTCCCTTTCAGCTCGAGCCTCGAAAACTCTCAACCCCTGGCAGACAATACCGGTGTGAGCATTAGCTACTTTTACAAGAGGTCTTGATGACAGACCATCAGCTGCTCAAATTGAGTTTTGCGGGTCGACATCCTTGAAACTGGTCCATTTAGGACTTGAAGTAGATTGGATTGTGATAAAGGTGTATATTAGCCCGCCACTGTTGAAAACATAGCTGTAAGTGCACACTGTGGGATTTAAAAATAGACCACAGAATGATTCCAAAGACAAAACATTCTCTACTTTGAATCCAACACATTCTCTCTCTGTCTCTCTCTTATAAGACTCAGAGTATAGATGACAAGAATAAACATCTATATCCCCAAATCAGCCAAGAAAGAACCTGAAAATGTTGCTGGCTATTTATGTTTATGTGCCCTTCCCTGGAGCTTGTGAGTACCGACATGCAAACAGTGGGGGAAGCAAGGCCTCCAGGAATGTGATACAGCGTCCCACTCAGGAAGAGAGCCGAGTCACACACCAGATAACAACCCAGCAGAGTCCAGGGTGGTGGATGTTTGGTTAAGGTCGCATGCATTATGCATGCCCTCTCACTGTAAGAGTACACGTGTGTCAAACGGCTCCCATCGTCGTCGCTCTCCTCGACAGATCCGCTTCCACGGATCTCGCAAGGAGACCAAGGCTCAAGATATTAGAGGAAATCAGCCATGACACTAATGAGGCTGCTGAAAAAAAAAAAATGTTCTGAGAATCAAAGAAGTGCTTCTTATTCATAGTAAAAATATGGTTTTTATTTCAGATTCTTACTTAGAGAACAAAAGCTTAATTTTAAAATTTTAAATCTTAATCTGGCTCTTTGCTTCTTTCTTTTGTGTGTCTGCGTACTTCCTAAGCAGAAGACTGTGCGTCTTCGAGGATAGATTATTTGCAAATGTATCCACACTTTTTAATAAACTTGATTTTCACGTGAGAAAATTCAATTTTTAATGTGAATCTGATAGAGCCGTGGTCGGAAATGCTTCAGCAACAGGCTGTTTCCTTTGACCTGAAAATCCCACGAAGAAGCAGAGATCTAACCCCCAGGAAGCCCTTCCCAGATTCAGGGTGTAAGGAGCCAAAGGAACGTGTGTGGTTTTTATATCCGCCATGCTGCTGAACAGGAAGAAGATGCCAGTGAAACAGTTTGAGGGGAATCTTTTGTTGATCGTCTGGTGTATTTTATGCTCGAGCGGGCACCACCTGCACCCGGCTGAAAACAGATTTACGTGGCAGGAAATTTGAATCTTAATTTGTGGTTTCAAGGATTTTTGCACAGACTTATATCTTAGCTGCAATGAAATCTACATAAAGACAACGTATAGAAAACAGAAAATGATACCTGCACATGAACTGTGTCATTTATGCATTATCGGGGGGATTGCCTACTCAGTGCACTTAATGCAACGTGCAACTTAAAATATTACTTTATGGAAAAAATATGGATGAGATGCAAATCTGTTGAATTTTCACAATATTTCTACACATGACTTGGTGTAAGGTTGACTATTTCGGCTGCTGCAGACACTGTGGCGCTGCAAGTCCCAAGCAATGTTAGTCCTGCTGTGCATGTTGAGGGGTTTTACACCTGAATGTGAGGGGGCCCCGGCATATAAGTCTTGTGAGCTAAAAGGCCCCCTGCGGTGTCTATCCCTCCCTCAGCTGGTCCTGCTTCCACTGAGCCTATCAAAATAACAATTTCTTTTTTTTCTAAATAAGCTTTGCGTGAGCTGGGACTTTGACAGTGACAAATTGACTTGTCCAATAAATATGAATTTGCTGCCAGAAAAAATAAAAATGACTGTTTAAAAAGTAAAAAAAAAAAAAAAAAAACTGAAATGGAAATGGAGTATCTAATAAATGCCTGCATACACATACACCGATATTTTATTTTATATATATATTTTTTTATTATCATTTGTTATCCTTAAGAGCAAAACTTATATTAGCTTCACCTATGTTGCAAAGAAGAACCTTTCATCTGCAACGCCATGCTGCAGTTATGTTATTTAATCTGTTTCACTTGTGGGCTGTGAACAGCAGTCTCATTGATTTATGGAAGCCTGTTGATATTGTCACATTAATGGACTGTGCACTGGATCTGTTTTCAAGGACCCCGGCCATGTACGCAAAGGCAAACAAAACAAACTCAATTGCGGCTCAGTAGGGACTGCAAAGAGTTGCGACACACGCAGATCTTGTCAGAATCAGGAGTTGCATGTTGTGTTGATGACAAGGCAGAGTTGGCGAGGAAAACTGATCCTGACCCTCAGAGAGGCACAGAGTTTCCAAAGCTTCCAGTTTAGGGACAAAGCCGCAGTGTACCTTAAGATGCTGTATCACTTTTACTATCCTATGTTCAACCACATCCTCTCCTACCCTATGCCGTCCATCTCCACCTACTCATACGCTTTGATCTGTTTCCAAAGCAAACAGCAAACTACTGGCAGTCATGATCCTGGCCTTATGACTTGGATCATAAGAAGACAAAGAGTGCAATTCACACTTACCTACAAGGTTTAGACACCGGGAGATGGCACACACGCAAACACACTCACACAACCAGATCGTGGAGGTTGCAAGACTTATCAAATTCAATGAAGCAAGTGATGTTAACACATCCTGTCACTCGAGGAAAGCTTAGAGGACAAAGAGGCCACTTGTCAGAGGCAGATTGGTGTGAAATGAGTGTAATATAGAACTCCAGAAAGTGCAATTAACTCTGTGTACTGTTGACAGAGTCATGCTGCGCCTGGCTTGAAGCAACAGCCAACGAGTCACACTAAGAACGATGACTATGAATCCAGTTGGCAAAGTTTGCTTCATCTTTGCCGTTTTGAAAATATGTTTCTCAGTAATCAATTTGTTCAGACGTTGACTCATTAAAACAACATTTTCTCTATTGTATAGGAATCAAACAGGTGTAGTACTATTTTGATAGTCTGAATCAATATGAAATAGAGAAATGTCAAATCTGTTAATTGAAACAAGACAGAATCCTAGCCCCAAGTGGATTATTTGATTAAAAACACTAGAAATTTTGGAAATTTTAGTTGACATAAATAGCCCTTCTCATTTTCAAATTTTAAGGCAAATTATTTTTTTTTGTATAGCATTGGCAAGTTGGCAAATAAATTTAATGTAAATGCAGATATAAATTCTCAACCTCCCACAAATCCATCTCAAGAATTTTTCCTTTAACCCTCTACTTTTCAACATTAAAATTTTAAAAGAAACTAAATTTCTGGAAGTATATTACCTGAACGAGAAAAATAGAAACATGAAAAATTAAAAGTTTAACAAGATATTATGCAGAAACCATCAGGCTTTGGAACCAACTATTCAGTGTGATATGAGGGACATGGTTTGCTTCCATCTGGTAGAAATGAAAGAAAAAAAAAGAACAGAACAAACATAAATATAACAGCAAATGAAAACAAACAGATTATGTAATAAAAGAAACTGACTTTGGCTGCAAAGAATCAATAATGACTTCTGTCACAATAATATATTTTTTTTTACAAAAACAAAAATATACAAAAAAAGTTTGTAAAGTCCTAAAAAAATTATTTGACTGATGAGTCTAAACTAAGAGTGTGTTTTGACTAAAATGTAGGATTTAGAAAAAGAGAGGGCAAAGATTTGTTGTAAATGAAGGGTCAAAATAATGAACCGTGTTGCTACATTTAGCTGTATTGTCCAGGAAATTTAAAAAAATAAAAATAAATAAATAAAAAAAACCTTGAAATAAATTTAATGGAATATTTCTAAATTATTAATGAGAAGATCTGTTAACATGTCACAAGCAGTTAACTATTTCCTCCAGTAGATAACTCTCAAATCAAAGGCAGTTTAACTGGATCATAGTCTGCAGTTAAAAGCTGCTCTCACACGAGCCAAGACTAGAGCAGATTTCTACCAAGACAAAACTATTCAATAATCGCAAATAAGTCAGAAAATTTTATGTGAATGCTGTTTTATAAACTTTTAAACAGTGGTACTGTAAAAATTAATAAAACACAGCTCGCTATTATCCAAATTAAACAGAACTCAAAATGAAATTTATCCAGTTTACATAAGATTAGAATAAATTTGAGACCATTTTCAATTCAACAGAGCACCACTAAATCCTAAAGTAGACGTTAATGACAAAAATGTTCCTGTGACATCATCCTTCTTTTGCAATTAAGCACAACTGAAAAGGACTTTCTATGGATGCCTGGGGGGAAAAGACTGAACCATGTGATCTGTAACTCGGACAATTTGTGCCAAATAAAACCTGAATAAATCAAAGCCATATTTCAGCGCTGCCTCACAGAGATGTAAATCTGGGGCTCGGCGTGGTTCTGGGCCTCGCCCTGGGACTGGATGTAGAGTGTTATTGTTGATTAAAATGGATTATGGCTGAGATTACAGTCTGTCTCCTCCCAAAGTCCGGACTAAACTAGCCCAGCGCCAGCAGCCCAGGTCATTTCGAAGAGAAATGGAGTCAGTGAGAGAAGCTTATTCAGAGCGGTTCCCCGGTCTGTCTGAGTGTGGTTTAGCGACATAGTGGCTTTTTTCTCTTTAATTGTGCCTCAGAAGGAAGGTGGTTGATTGAGATATTTGAAAGTAGAGGGGAAAAGAAGGGAAGTTGAGTAGGTGCGTTTGAGACAGAAGAGAGTAACATAACAAACAGACAAACATTTTCCAGGCAGACAGATGAGAAGATCAGAATACTCCTGATAACTATTTAGTCTCGTCTTCTGGGTGGGCAAAGAGTTGTGTGCAGATTGGCTGCGTTCCCATAAAATGTTTTCTTTGTGGACATCTAGAAACTGTCTTTTTGTTATGCACGTTAAACCAGCAACAATTTTTTTTTGCTCTGTACAAATCTTTATTGTGGGCTAAATAAAAAAAACAAAAATGTTACTTTTTCATTCACAAAAATGTTACTTTTTCATTCACATTCAAAATTGTTAATGCATACTATTTTTTTAGGATCCTCTGAAAATAGTACAGAAGTTAAATGCGGGTGAAGCCTTCCCATTTTTAAGCTGATCTTATTTTCCATGGCACGGCTAATATTATTAGCTTTTTTATCTAAATGGAAAAGAAAAGAAAACGTACAACTGTAGAACAGAAAATTAGTATTCATTTTCATAAGGCCAGACGTGGCTAAAACAGGACATCCGCTCGCCTCAAACTTGGACCTTTCTGCAGTGAAAGCAATAGTTAAATAGTTAAAAAGGATTCAATCTGAAACAAACAAAGCTGGTCTTAGATCCAAGTTTATGTTCTCATTATGCACAGTGGGGGGGACTGTGAGGAAGGCAAAGAAAAAAAACAACCCTTAAAGCTCACTGTTAAGGTACGATAATGGTAAATGATGCTGCAAACCACTTTTTGCTGAAGCACTTAAGCACTTACTGTTTAATTTATATCCACATAATAAAAGACATTTTAAAATAAAAAAGAAAATAAAGTGGAATTTGTTTGCCATTTTTTGATAAAAAGTTATTCGTTTTTTAAATGTCATCGGTTTCTAAAAAATGTACATAATTTGGTTGCACGTTGAATAGAAAACAACTGTTAATATCAATATTTTTCCTGTTTTTACTGTGCTTTATATATATATTTTTTTATTTGTTGAATATAATTTTCTTTAGCATTCACTTATTTACTCGTTCATTTATCTACTTAGTAATAAAGTATTTGAATGCTCATTTTGTTGATGTGCAAGGATGTATATGATCAAATACTGACAACTTGGCCCTAAAAGTAAACACTTGGATAAAACATTAGATTCCATAAGAAATTATTCTGGCTTTTAACATCAAGATAGCAGATATAGTATCATGAAAAGTCAAGCCGCAATTGGACTACTACCAACAGCTAAGCTGTGAAACGTTAGTCTTGGGTGGGGGTTGGGGGGTGAAGTGTATATGAAAGCCTTACTGGTTTTGTTAGCATACCTGTAGAGCTGTATTTATTTCTGTGTTTAATCAAGGAAAATTATTTCCATGTGCTAAGAGGTTATTGTTGTGCTTGTTATAAAAGGCTTCAGCAGAACACTTGATTAATTGGCCATGTCTTTGCTGCTGCAGTTGGGCTGAAGCTAACCGACCAATTATCATAATCCAGGGCTGTTTATTTTCCCTCCACTGCCAGTCATGACACATCGACTGAGCCACTGGTTCAACAGAGCAAGGCCCGATGACAAGGAGATGCTCAGTAGCCAGGGAGACGGGGGGGGGCAGGACAAGGTCTGTTCAGTATGTCAGTCAAATACAATACTGTGATGACTGAAAGATGATCTGTCTGTGTTGGCTGAGCTTGTGGACACCAATGATGAACAGAGAAAAAAAAAAACTTTCAGAAAGGTAGCTTAGTTTACAGCATGATGTAAATCCTTTTTTAAAGCTTTATTGTTGGAAAGTTTAAAGGGAAAGAAAAAAAAAAGCCACATTAAAACTGCTGTGTCAACAATGTCTTATGGGTATGTCAGAGTCTACCCACAGTTACTTTCTCTGAAAGAGAAAAAGTCTTAGTTATTATGAGGTTATCGGGAAGGAAAAAGTAATTCAACTTCCACCACTCAGAACGAGTCTTTTTACCGTACATGCTGGCATATAGCTCTCCCTTTTCCTCTGTCTAGACATGCAGAGCAGGACCGCAGCTTGCATACCGGACAATGGAGCCATACAGGTCCCTGGAGAACCATGAACAACCAATGCAAAATGTTAAGGCTCCCTTGCAGGAGTTGTACAAGTAAATGTGCTAAAGCACAAAGTGTGCTTCAAATATTCAAATGCATTCTGATGGAGATTCACGTCAGATGATAACACTGTTAGTCGACCTTGCTGATCCACGCTGGGGAAGGTGGATCGGTGGCACGCGTACTTCTTCAGTTGCCCCCTACATTTATTTTTCAGCAATCAAGTAATCAGGTAGAGTAGTTCAGTTTAGGTGTGACCTGGTCATACTGAATGTTTTTAGTGTCAATCATGTTTCCAATGCCAAAAAAGTAAGCAACATTGCTTTTTTTATGCAAGATAAAGTATATACGTCAAATCTGGTGTCTGACTAAAGCAATAGTTTATATATTTTAGATTTTGAACTACATGATGACCGAATCTACTTCAGAATTGTTCATTTTAGTGGTGGCGGTCCAAATAATGCTGCAGCTGTCTGGTTGTCAAGAACTTTGTTGCTTCCGTGCAGGTATCGTTTCACCCCAACACTGATCAGGAGGGAAATTGAATTTCCTTTCTTGCTTTACCTGTTAAATGGCCTTGTCCAGAAACCTGCTACTTTCCGACCTTTGCTTCAACCCGTTATAGAACATAGTGACATGGTCTGCCTCATGTCACTCACCTTGTAACATTGACTGCACCAGTCCACCAGGCGTTAATTGCCACATTTACTACTCCTTACAATCTTTGAGCAACATGCATTTCCTTACCCAGTAGCACCAACAGTCATTGTTGAGGTTAATAGTCGCAGATGTTGGGTTTTTGAAGCCTTTTCTAAACACCTCTTTTGTAATAAGAAAAAAATATATATTGCTAATTGCTAAACAGAATATAAACCTCTGGAACAATGTAGAATGAATCAAGTGTTTATAGAATAAACATTTTTTGCTAAAATTTTATTCAAGTCAAAAGGGGGACAACATCTGAACCAACGTTTAACCTTGTTATAATTCAACATATTAGGGTGAAATTAATCATACATAAATGTCATGCTAAGGTTTCATAAATCTACCAAGGAGGACAAGATGTATTACTTTGCAATTTGTCTCCATCCTGACAGAAGCACAATTATTCAATACGTGAAATATTCAGTGACTTGCAAAAGTATTTTAACACAAATAACTTTTCCACAATGTCAATGTGATGAAACAAATTTATGTGGTAACAGACTAAAGGAGCTTGAGTAAAAACCTCATGTTTCAGATATTTATTTGTAAAATATTGTTGGAAAATCTTTTTTTTTATTTAAATACAACTACAGTCTACTTTGTAGATATAGCATAACAAAACCCACAAAAAAAATTTAAGTAAATATTTTTGCATAGCACCATCGATGACGTAAGGTTTTTCATGAAATCTGATGCTGAAAAATGTCTAAATCTTTACTTCAAAAACATCCTAAACATCCATGGTTTGAATTTTTCACTGTCCTTCATGACAAAGATAAGCTCCTTCTGAGATATAATGTTACAAATTAAAATGTGTTAAAGTGACTCTTTCAGCAGCTCACACATTCCTCACACTGTAGCCCCTCTGCCAAGAGACCTTCACTATTTTTCTTATCTTGAGCTCGTCCTGCCGGGGCAGGGGCAGCAGTCATAGCAGTGACTGTCCGCAGAGGAAATTAAAGTGAAATACACCCCCCTTTGTGGCTCTCACACTTCACACGCCAGTGAAGCACCTTTCCGTGAATGTCATATTTACAGCCAGCCAAAGCTACTATAAACACAATTTTTCATGCGACTGAATAAATCAGAGCTTCACTATTTTAAATCCACACCAATGTCAAAGCACGCTTTTGGCGCTTTTGCAGCACCTAAATTTAAAGGTCAAGAGCTGAAACCTTTTATCATTGTCTAAGAAAATATATACAGTTTCATAGGTTGGTGTGTGACAGTCAGGTTGGAGAACTAGAGCTTCTTCTAACACTAAATGGATCTTTTCATCTCTGACAGAACTGATCAGAAGGACGACTTAGAGAAAGCTGCTGACAGAAAATCTCTTGCGAAAACATTTGAGTGCTCATACAGTCCGACAAACACATCATATGTTAAAAATACAAACATTCCGGCACAAGCGTGGTGGAGACTGAGGTCCGAGTCACCCTCTGCCATCCCCATGTACTCTATAAATAACCTATAATTCTCAGGAGACTGAATACTACTCAGTGCCGTAACTGTCAGCATGACAGACTCATGTCTCATGATGTTATTCCACAACTATTCCATCATCGGTCATGATTTATTCAAAGCTAACATTTCATTTAAGGGGATGTTTCATGAGTTTTAAGCTTTTTCTTTGTCATTTGTCTTCAGGCATTGAGCTTAAAAGCGGGGTATTACATATTTTCCAAGCACATAGTGCCTGTCTATAGCTCGGTCAAGTAGCTGTGTGATCATTGGTTGCGGTATTATATCAAAAATAGCTTAAAAGAAATTAAACGTCATCAATTAATGCCTTAAAATTAGGCCTCTGTCTCTTTAAGAAGCTACTCTTTCTGGGACTCCCCCTTCAAAACTTCATCACAAGAAAGCTTCTCCATGATGCCGTTTGTTCTTAGGAACGGTGGACTGAAGTGGTTTGTTTGATAAGATCAGCAGACTCACATTTCCATCAAGTGCTTGATAATTGGTGCTGCCGCTAGTCTGATGGAGATAAGCATATATATATATACAGTATATATATATATTACAATATTTATTTATTAATGCACCAAGGAAACAATAAAAAATGGAGATAATGGAAAGAAAAAATATACAATTGTATACAAATGAAAAAAATACATTAATTATTTTACATATACATTTTAATTAAAAAAGATGATGCTGCACAGAATCATGGGTAAATATTGGCTCAGCAAAATAGTAAAACATTTAAAACATAGTTTTGAGTTTTGTCCTTCAACCAGAAATAGGTTGGTTGAGCTTGGTTAGTTTGTTATTGTTAATGGAGAAACACCTACAGTTATTTAAAACAGAAGGGAAGTAACAAAAATAAAATAAAATACTGGGACTTAAGATACAAAAACTTGCATTTGCACAAGTCTGCTTTATACTGATGCAGTGGGACTGTCCACAGTAAAACTGTCATGGTTCATAAATATAACTAACCAGGGCTTTTCTGAGAAGGAAAGGCACGCTCCAACTGCAGCACAGGCCTTTGAGGATTAAACCCAGGATTCTCACGGTGATGCAACTGCTCAACAGTGAAATGCTGCTGCCTGCCCATGGCTGCTCCAAAGAGAAGAGGGCCCCCGGGTGATTTCAGAGAGATTTAAATCACTTCACGTGGAATGTTCCTGCTGTTTGGTACCTACAGAAAACTGCATTTAAAGTGCTCCTTTTCAGCCCTCGTGAGAGACACCACTGAAGAAATGGATTATTGATCTCTTTATAGTCAAAAAGAAGCAAAACCAAATGTGTTTGCAGCATATCTGCCACCTAATTTGTTGAACCAGAAGAGTGTGAGGGCATGTGTTAGGATTTTGCTTTCTTATACTTTTACGCTTCATCAGTCATGAATTTCAAAACTTGCATTCTGAACATTATAAAATTGCTGTGATTCATCCAAATCCCGATTGTGTATGTTTGCGCACATTTAAATCCCTTTACTGTGAATTTAAAGGCATAATGGCCTGAGTTGAAATCGCCACAGTATTTAATTAAAATCTGATAGTTATAGCTGGTGACAAAGTTGCTGGCAAGGTTTGTGCTCTTGAGTAACAGAAAACAATGTTTAACAACTCTGAATCCCTAACCACTGTAACTTTGTGCAAATGGACTGCAAAACGTCAAGATAGACATCGCAGAGATACAGGACAAATCTGCTGATCTGTGGATGAAATAGCCAGTTCAGCTATTAACAAAACTGGCTACATTTGTCTGCCATTAGGGCCATTTATGTTCAAAGACATGGAAACAACAAGCTGATTAGCTTGACATTGCACCACCCTCATTTCCATCTACAGTAGGAGCCTGTATGTGCGTGCGCGTGTGTGTGTCACCGAGGCCAAAATGAGAGGAAAAAATTCTTTCTTCAGATTGGATAATAACGCTGCAAATCTGATAAATTTAACCTTACTCGCAGCTTATTAGATCTGGTGAATTTAACACTAAATAATGGTCATTTAGTTCTGACCAGAAGTTTGGGGTACATTTGAAGGTTGTACATAGTGAGTTTAAAAGAGATTGAAACTTACTGTACATCACGTAATCCTGCTTTTAGGAAACTTCTTAATAAAGGTTAAGAAAATAAAAGTTTGGCTCTTATATATTTAAAAGTTAGAACATGTTTGAAATCCAGTCTGTCTATCGATGTGTGCGTGTGTGATCGTGTGTGCTTTTTTTTCTATTTCAGTTTCCATAAAAATTCCTGAGGGATAATCCCATAATTAGAGCAGATAGAACATGAAGTTTATTCAGGTGGGTTTGCTTTAAATGAGCCTGACTACCTTCTCTTCTATATTAGAGACAGTTAAGGGAAAAAAAGGCTTCAAGATGGAAGACTGTCAGTTGCTTTAACTGGTAAAATCCAGTGAGATTAGACAGAAAAGAAATGTGGTTTTGGTTGAACTGAGGAAGAGTTTATGAGGCTAAATGTGGATAACTTTTTAAACTACATGAAATTCCAGGTAGTCTTTAGGTATTTTCATACAAGTAACAAACTAGATATTGACAGATTTCTGACATTAAGGCATATGAGTTTTAAAAAAGATACAATTTTAAAACTGATCATACAGGGTTTCCCCCAGAAAACTTGCTAAGCCCGGTGGTCGGGGTGACGAGACGGTCCACCGGTGGTCCACCGTGTTTTTGTATTAAAAGATGTTAAGTTGACAGAAAATGTAAAAGTATTACTGTGTAATTATATGTTACGGGAAAAGATCTTCGTATTCACTTGGCAGTTAACTATATTGATGTAGGAGATGAGAGGCAGCTTGTCTGACATATTTTCCTTGTCAGTCTCAACATATGGGTCGATCCCGACAGCAGCCATTTTGTTCTTGTGTCTTGTCTCGCGGTCAAAAGTGTCCACATATTTTCTTTTTTATTGGTCTCGGAGTCATGAGCCTACTATTCTTTGTACATACGCTTGCCTGCTAAAATGGCGCTGATCACTTCCTGTTCAGACTGTTGGGAACTATGTATTGACCCTTAGCACATGACATCTGGCTCTTCAGAAATCTGTCCACTCCACTATGATGGACATCAAAACAACCACTACGCTCCTTTGAAGCATGTCAAAAAACAGCCTGTCTAAAATTGCTTCTATTTAGTTGATTTCAATTTAAAAAATGGTCATGGAGAAAGTAAGCGTGTAACTATTCATAACCATGGAGACAATGCCCCACCATCATGTAGCCTAGCATGTATGGAAAAAAACTGATTAGCATCTCATTTTTTTGCACATTTTCAATGTTGCTCCGGTGCAAGGGGGAACTCTATGATATAGTGATATAAATCATTTGGTGTGAATTCAGGCAAAGTCAATAATTTGAGGAAGTATGGGTCAGTTTGGAAGCTAGCTATTTCCAAGTTTTGTAAGTACCACCGTCTATGAGTCCCAATCAGGTTTGTTACGTTCACAGACAAGTTATCTCCACTCGAACAAGAAGAAGCCATGAATAAATTGGTAAAAACAACTTGGGAAAATAACTTAAGTTCACCCCCACTGTTCACATGGGCAGGAGTTGAGTATGATGAAGAGCATGAAGACTCAACTCCTGCTCTGACGAAAGAGGCATCAGAAGACTGGGCCCCTGAAAAGAGATCAGTCCTAGACAACAAGTTCTGTGATCTCAATGAACAAACTTCCCCGGCTGAGGAAGTTTGCGGTAAACGTTCGCCCCCAATGTTCTCGTGGGCAGTAGTTAAGTATGAAGAAGATCATGAAGACTCAACTCCTGCTCTGACGAAAGAGGCATCAGAAGACTGGACCCCTGAAAAGAGATCAGTCCTAGACAAGTGCTGTGATCTCAAAGAACAAACTTCCCCGGCTGGGGAATTTGGCTGTGTAAAGAAGACAGGTGAGCCGAAAAACTCAACTCCTACTCTCACTAAAGCGGCATTAGAAGACTGGACCCATGAAAAGAGATCTGTCCTGGAGAACAATTGCTCTGATCTCAAAGAACAAACTTCCCCGACTGGGGAAGTTTGCAGTAAACGTTCGCGACCAATGCTCACGTGGGCAGGAGTTGAGTATGATGAAGAGGATGAAGACTTTTTTGGCCCTGCTGTGACAAATGAGAAATTAGATGACTACAGCCATGAAGATTTCTATGATCTCAAAGACCACACTTCCCTGGCTGGAGAATTTGACAGTGAAAACAATACAGTCGAGTCTAAAAACTTAATTATTAATCTGCCGAAAAGGGCATTAGAAGATTGGACATATGAAGCAAGATGTCTCCTAATGAAAGATTTTCCCAAAAGTCCAAAAAAGCGGACTGTTAAGCCAAAACATCAAGCTGGAAAATTTTCTTGTTGGCCATTTTGACTCACAGTATGTCACATCTGCTCCGCTCCTCCTGATATTTAGAATGGCAGAAGTAATTACCACTGGTAAAACGTATTTACCAGTGGTAATTACATGTCCTGTTTCAATTCAATTCAAAAATACTTTGTTAATCCCAAAGGGAAATTACATGCTGTAGCTCATCAAGATTCTTCAAAGAGCCATTGAAGGTGGTGATGGCTGTCGGCAGGAAAGATCTTCTGAAGCCGTCTGTACCACACTGAACCTGATAAAGCCTCTGACTGAAGATGCTCCGCCTTCCCAAGACAGTCTTGTCAAGAGGATGGTCAGGACTGTCCCTAATTTTCTTGATCCTACAAAGAATTCTTCTTTGCATTAACATCTCCAGAGGTTGCACAGTCGTTCCCAGAACAGAACCAGCCTTCTCTATCAGGCTGTTGAGCCTTTTTAGGT
>NW_006800017.1:1277395-1298243 GCF_000485575.1 Poecilia formosa | reverse complement strand
TGTTGTCAGCACATTCAACTTTGTACAGAACAAAGTATTCAATGAGAATATTTCATTGGTTCAGCTTTAGGATGTGTTATTTGAGTGTTCCCTTTATTTTTTTGTTTTTTTTAGCAGTGTATATATGTATGTGATGGTAGCAGCATCATAGCTTGTGGAAGCTTCCATAAAGAAAAGAAAGTTGTAAAATAGAGAGCATTGAAGGAAAGAAAACTTGCTAGAGTCCACAAAAGACGTCTAGATATGAAAACCTGGTGTTTCTATACATAAACACTAACAACGAGGTGCAGAAAAATGTTGTTCTAGGAAGTATTGACTCAGGAGGGCTGAATACAAGTTCTCACAGCACATTTTGGAATTTTACTAGTAAAAACCATCTTCACAATTATGTTGGTCCTTCACATAAAATTCCAACAAAATGAAATGAACTTTGTGGATGTAACTAGAAGAAAATGCTCAAGGGATATGAATAATTTTACAAGCAATTTTTTTTTTGCTTAAATAAATGCTTCCTTTTGAATGGTAAAGCAGATCAAAATTACTTCCAAAGCACTGTGGGACATTGTGTTGCAGCAATACTGTGGTCAAGGTATGCTGAGGTATCTGGTTTTGTGTTTTTATTTAAGAGGTGGAGTGCGCCTGCCTGTCCACCAGTCCAGCTACAAGGCTGCGGCTGGATAGAGGGATAAGCTTTTTTTTTGGCTTGTGCCATGCAGAAGCTGCATTGCAGTGAGGCTCGCTGAATATTTGGATGTGGGCACTGGCAGCTGGCACGGTGCATACGTATTAATTATGAAGAGCACACACACATTTACACAGGCTTAACCACACAGACAGGTAGGCATACACACAGACACTCTCACACCAGCTCTGGTGGATTCATTCCCAGAATGTTTTGGAGTAAAACCAGCTGCATGTACTCTGTAGACTGAGTGCAGGTTGGCCATTGGGCTTGGCGTTGGCAGCAGACTGGAAACATGTCATGTGACTTCTGGGAAAAGTGGTTCCCACCAGCTATATGTCTGGTTGCCAAACATAGGTGATAGCATGGAGCCACATTAATAAACTCCAACTAAAAATTTAAGATGATATTTTATAATTATTATTCCTGGTATGGTTTTTGCAGTCCATTGCAAAAGTTTTCAGACTGCTGATTTTTTTTATTTCTCCCCACATCATAACACAACAGCCACAAACGTCAAGGTTAGTGTGAATGTTATGTATAATATTAACATCATTTTAAAGTGGAAGTTACATTATCCAAAATTATAGTGTACAGTATAGTGTACACTATAAAATCATAGTGTGCATTATAGTATCTAGCCCAGCTAATCTGATACCCCTATACAATACAGTTCAATCAATTGTCTTTCAAAGTCCTCTAATTGATAAATATCACTTCAACCTCATGACACTCTTACAATGTCTTGACTCAAATGAGTTTAAATAAATTCACATCATGCTTCTCAGATTAGTATTTAAAAACAAACATGCATCTTATTTAAATAAAGTTAAGTCACCTTATGGTGGTAAATGCCTTGCAAAGAAGCATTTGCCAAAATAGCGTTTTTATAATATGGGGAACTTTATGTGTTGAAACTGCAGCAGAATCCAGAAGTTTCAGGAAAACACGATATATCATGTTTCACAGAATAATCTCTCATTGCGCCAAAGAGTTTCCTGTGATGTCAGAAATCCTTGGCTTTCATGTCCCCCCATAAATATTCAGCAGAGCTGAGGTCAAGTGTCTGAGGGGGAAAGTCCATGATAGTCAGCGCTTCTGGGTCTTCAATGTTTTTCAAGTATTTCTGGAGGTATGCTTGTGGTCAATATCCCAAAATATTAAATATCCAAAACCACTAAGATGCAAACATTCCCTAAGAGTGAAAATCTACTTTTTATAGTCAGCTTAGTGTCCAACCACATTGTTTCAATATACCCTCAGGCCATAATATTTTCACATGCTTTTCCTGTGATTTCAATACACCCCAGCTGTAGAGTCTCAGCTGTTACTCACTTATTTATTATTTAAATGTAGTTACTGAGATACATCATAAATTACATGTTTTAAACTTTTGAAGTACTTTTAAGCATTTTTAGAGGGATATATTTTAAAGTGAGTATTATCTTAATTTTGTTATATAAAGAACTTTTTTTCTATATAGTGCATTTGATACTACCAGATGCACCAGTTGAAAGCAAGATGTAATCTGGAAGCATAAAGATTTTTTTCAACGCAGTTTTTTTTTTTTTTTTTTACTTTTTAAATGTTTAAAAATAGAATAAAAATAGGTTTCATGCTTTTGAGAGGATACAAATCATCAGACTTGCAGAGACCTACAGAAGCATAAACAGCAACAACACTTAAAAATAATAATTTAATAAACGTTTAAAAAAGTCGTACTTTTGTGAATAAATGCAGAAAACCTTGTCTATTTGGCTCAGTTAACACAAGCGGAAAAACTGAAAATTTTCCACTAAGCAAAACAAATTATTAAAAACCTGACCCACCCACATCTGTTTGTAAATTTAGTAAATGGGGAGTGTCTGTAAGAAAATTTCATGCTTGCTTCTCAAATACAATGCGACCTTGCGTTTCCAAAGTGAGGTCAGAGTGGAGAAAACCTTGAATTGACTCCCACCCTTCAATACGGCACGTAGTCCGACAGCGAACCAGGCAACACGACTAAAGAGAAATGTTTACACAATATGCACGGAAATATAAACCATATAAATTGTCTGATATCACTGTTACGCTCACATTTGGCCTGACACCTCCTGGGTGACACGTTGGTGTTTGCAGGAAAGGAGCACAGTGTTCACAGGAGATGGTGCCACAGTCACAGAGGACAAAGGCGGCGTTCATGTGGTGTTCACTCGACCCTGGAGAATACTTCTGGTTTTGTGTGTCTGGAAATGGGAATGTGGGGTGGCAGCGAGACGCCACCGTCCTAATGTTTAGCACAAGAGTCCTTTACAAATGTGACATTTACGGGAGTTGCTCTTTCCCACCCCGCTATGCTGCGCACGTGTGCATTTCCTATCTGTTCAGTTTGGAATAGGATGATTACGAAAAAGAATGAAAGAAAAAAGGGTATATTTTCTCCACCGAACATACTGACTTCCTTCAGTGGTATATGGTTTCAGGATTCAATGCACTCTGCAGTGACAAAGACAAGGCCGTCACCGGGGCAACGTGCAATTTCAACAAGTAAAAAGGTTCAACTTGTGCAATTCAAAACCTTTAGCAATCTTTTAACACCACTGAGGAGGAAATATTAGTTCCTTGATAAAACAGAATTTTCTCTCCCGGCTGAATGTGGAGGCCCTGCAAAAACAGATGTTGTCTTGTCATGTTAGCAATATGCATGCATGAGGCTACAGGATTCATTTCATTGTGTTTACATAATGGGAGTAATTCTCCCTCTCTGTCGGCTGTCTCCCTTTTCAGTTTGTATTGAAATCGAAACGCCTTCCACTGACACAATGTCGTCTTAATTTGCCAGCCTGATTTGACGCCTGCTCTTGAGATGACAATATTAATTAAGACCCAATTAAAGTTGTGCAAACAAAAGATCATATTCATTTTTTTTTTTTCTCGCAAAAGTAGCTACGCTGAGCCAGATGAAGGCCATGGGTTTAAATACAGACTGGAGTTGTAAGCTTCGTGTAATTAAATGACGTGACACCTCTTCGGCTGCTCTGTAGGTAGTAACACCACAACCTGAGACACATTCCACCACCTACGTTTGTGTGTCTTGGAGTCAGCCCTCGTCCATTGTTGAGGAATGATCAGGCCACCAGAGTAGGAGAGGAATGATGTCCAAAAATGCCCAAACATATGACATGACTGACACGAGGGATTCTCCTGCATTCCAGCACATATGGCACAGGATACCTTTATTTGGACAAGACTTCATGTAGAACATTTATTTTTGTAGGATCCTATTCTTTCATACTTTATTGCCTTGGATTTTAGGTTGCTTTCAAAATTGTAGATATTTACAGCAAAAAGCCTTATTAAGTGGAAGTTACAATAAAGTCTTTACTGAACAATATTTGTTGGCGCTACCTCTTTTTAAGTGTGATTTTAGGGGTTTATATTAGCAGCTATTTTTCTAAGTCTTTCTTCTAAACTGACTACAGGGGAGATGTGGGCCTCTCTGAAATCTGTCCTACTTTTTCCCTTCGTTTTGATCTCGGTCCAGCTGAGATAGCGCTGTTTGTCTCTGGAAGTGATAGAGGAAGAAGTGGGTGGACGCGGTTGTTGTGGCTACAAGAAACAGACTCTTTGGTGTTGAAATAGAGTCTGAGCTAGTCCAGTGTTCACCTCTGAATAATACAAAGTGTACTACTTCTAAAAAGGAGAAATAACGGGTTACTGGGTGCCCACCCACACACACTGATTCGTGATGTTTAAGTGATAGTAAGTGCCTAATGTCCGCTCTGACCTCAATAGGACCATTAAACAATCAGGAAATGCTTGTCTGCTTCAGATTGTTAATTTAGTTATTTGTGGTATGATTGAAATGGGCAAAAAGCACTGCATAAAGTCAAAACAGGTTTTCTGGAAATACATTACATCCACTCTTTAGTATACATTGGCATGACCGTTCAGAGTGAGTAAAAATTTACTGCTTGACTGACACACAATGTTTTGCCATGTCTATCTAGAGTTCTTTTTCCCAGTAATCATCTGCATTTCAGGACCAATACTGTACAGTTCCTGTTCTGCTTAATTAGTAAATGACTATAAAATCATAACATTCAGTGCGTTGGGTTTGTGATGTGCCCAAAATGTGGGTTTCCATAAACTGTTGGAGGGAAAGAGAAGGTTTTTGAACAGTAGTGAATGCAAGTGGTGCAATGATGGTGGTATATTTGATGGGTGGCGATTGGCTGAGTGGAAACCTGTGGGTTTGGAGGTCCCCTATGTTTATGCGCTTGACAGATACGGCTTTGGCCCCTGGGCTGGGCCACCGAAGAAATCCTCCTGGCTTCAGCTCTCACTTCTGGCTGCTTTTCCTGGCCGCTTTATAAAAAAATAAGCAGCCGAAAACTCGAACCTGCTCTCTGCATTTTCTCTCACAATCAGCTGAAAATGAGAGAGGAAGCTTCCGCGACCTCTGCACTTCTCATGCTTACATCCCGCAACTCTTACTGTGTTACACAGGGCTGGATCAAATCCATGGCACACTTCCCCTGGGTGATTTGTACGTTAAACCAAGATTGCTGCTAACATGTTTTATAGCTCTTTACACAACAGTTTGTGTGTTTTTTCCATGTGGAGTTGGGGTGGGTAATTGTTTTTGTTTTTATATATATGTACAGCACTTTGAGCTGCCTTTATTATAAAGGGTGATTTATAAATAAAAGTGATTGATTGATTGATTGATTGATTGATTGATTGATTGATTGAACAAATTAGCTTTTACACACTTGTCTATCACTGCAAATATAGTTGTACTGTCAAGAAAAAGACACAATCACGAGGTACAATTGATGATGCGTTCTGTCTATACTCCAGTTTCAGAAAACTAAACTAAAAAATCCACTGAGCATTGCAACATGTAAAATACTTCAGAACTGCCGTATGAAGCTGGTTATCTCCACTATGGCCGTTTCGATCTAATCTTCCATATAAAGTACAATAGTTTATGTTATTTAATGTGTGGCTACAGAGTTTGAATGCATATATTGAAGAAACCAAGTGTGAAATTGACTTGTATTTACTAATCATTTTTAGCCAAGCATTTGAGTATAAGATCTTACCATTAGAGGTTAGGGCTTAGATGTAGACATTTGCACACCTCCAAAGTGAATCATTGTTTGTGCTGGTTGCTCAAGTACCAAAGTATGTTGTACTTATTTCACTTTAAATTTGATATCTATCTTGCAGGCATCAGAAGAAGCGTCAAAGCATTTTGTTTGTGTGGAGGAGCAGCAGTTCACATAGTTCAGAATTAGTTTTTATAATTGTTACATGATTATTTAAAATGATCGTTTTAGGGCTTTAGAGTGTCCGTGAAATTGACTCAAATTGGTCTGTAATAGAGCCCTTTTTTGTGGGATTTCTTCTGACTGCACAAGCCAAGGTATCCACCCAAAATGCAACACCAGGTTAAAATTATTACGCAGTGTAAATCTCTCTTCACGTTCGTGTCGCTCAGAGTTGTGAAAATACTGATGCTTTTTCCTCCTGCACAGCAAGGCTGAAGGTGACAGCAGAGGTCCAGAAACCTCCCAAATATTTAAAACATCATAGGGTGGTTTAAAGATTTGGTGTCATCATTTGCATAAATGGTATGATCACTGTGGGACAAGCACAAACTCTTGACAGATGTGGGGGGGAGGCAGAAAAAAATCTATTCTAAGATGGTGATCTTTCTTCGATTGCACAATGAAACCTACCGCATTTTCCCACTTATTATTTTCAATTGGTTAATAATACATTTAATATTAATTATACTAACAGTTGTGTTTCTAGAGGATTTTAAACTTCCCACAAATCTTCTCATATTTTCCATGTGTGACTTCACATTGATAGGTTTGATTTAATGACTAAAAATTCTGTTTTGCATTTAGCTTGCCGTTTGTTTTTTTTTCCAGAAAAATTAAACATGCATTGCTTGATAAAAATGATATTTGTAATTATTTTTCAGCTGTTTATTTTAACTTTTTTTTCAAATTCCAAAGATGACAACTGCAATTACAAACAAGAAAAGAACAAGAATTACTCTATAAAACATTTCACCAAATCTGTCTGATCACGCTAAAGCTAGCATGGCAACATGGGGAAATCCTGCCTTTTTTGAGAATAAATGTTATATGTTCTGTGCTCTGTATTCTACAGGTCTTTTTGTCTGAAAAGTTTTTTAGATTCAAAAATCTAAGAACTCCTTTTCACTCTTTTACTATCAGACAAAAGCTGTGCAGAAGGTACTTCTGTACTTGAGAGAAATATCACAACTCTTACACAGGCTAAGGAGCCTCAGTTATGGTGCTGAGTCTGGCCTTTTCATGACAGATGTAAACACACAGACATAAGTCAGCTCCTCGCAGTCGGGGGGTTCATTTTCAGGCAAGGCCCACAGTTGGCTGAAACCACAAGGCGGTCATATAATGCACATGGAGTGTAAAAAGCCAGTTAAATGGGCCTTAGAAAGCACCTCGGGTATGATTCCCTTTCAGCTCGAGCCTCGAAAACTCTCAACCCCTGGCAGACAATACCGGTGTGAGCATTAGCTACTTTTACAAGAGGTCTTGATGACAGACCATCAGCTGCTCAAATTGAGTTTTGCGGGTCGACATCCTTGAAACTGGTCCATTTAGGACTTGAAGTAGATTGGATTGTGATAAAGGTGTATATTAGCCTGCCACTGTTGAAAACGTAGCTGTAAGTGCACACTGTGCGATTTAAAAATAGACCACAGAATGATTCCAAAGACAAAATATTCTCTACTTTGAATCCAACACATTCTCTCTCTGTCTCTCTCTTATAAGACTCAGAGTATAGATGACAAGAATAAACATCTATATCCCCAAATCAGCCAAGAAAGAACCTGAAAATGTTGCTGGCTATTTATGTTTATGTGCCCTTCCCTGGAGCTTGTGAGTACCGACATGCAAACAGTGGGGGAAGCAAGGCCTCCAGGAATGTGATACAGCGTCCCACTCAGGAAGAGAGCCGAGTCACACACCAGATAACAACCCAGCAGAGTCCAGGGTGGTGGATGTTTGGTTAAGGTCGCATGCATTATGCATGCCCTCTCACTGTAAGAGTACACGTGTGTCAAACGGCTCCCATCGTCGTCGCTCTCCTCGACAGATCCGCTTCCACGGATCTCGCAAGGAGACCAAGGCTCAAGATATTAGAGGAAATCAGCCATGACACTAATGAGGCTGCTGAAAAAAAAAAAATGTTCTGAGAATCAAAGAAGTGCTTCTTATTCATAGTAAAAATATGGTTTTTATTTCAGATTCTTACTTAGAGAACAAAAGCTTAATTTTAAAATTTTAAATCTTAATCTGGCTCTTTGCTTCTTTCTTTTGTGTGTCTGCGTACTTCCTAAGCAGAAGACTGTGCGTCTTCGAGGATAGATTATTTGCAAATGTATCCACACTTTTTAATAAACTTGATTTTCACGTGAGAAAATTCAATTTTTAATGTGAATCTGATAGAGCCGTGGTCGGAAATGCTTCAGCAACAGGCTGTTTCCTTTGACCTGAAAATCCCACGAAGAAGCAGAGATCTAACCCCCAGGAAGCCCTTCCCAGATTCAGGGTGTAAGGAGCCAAAGGAACGTGTGTGGTTTTTATATCCGCCATGCTGCTGAACAGGAAGAAGATGCCAGTGAAACAGTTTGAGGGGAATCTTTTGTTGATCGTCTGGTGTATTTTATGCTCGAGCGGGCACCACCTGCACCCGGCTGAAAACAGATTTACGTGGCAGGAAATTTGAATCTTAATTTGTGGTTTCAAGGATTTTTGCACAGACTTATATCTTAGCTGCAATGAAATCTACATAAAGACAACGTATAGAAAACAGAAAATGATACCTGCACATGAACTGTGTCATTTATGCATTATCGGGGGGATTGCCTACTCAGTGCACTTAATGCAACGTGCAACTTAAAATATTACTTTATGGAAAAAATATGGATGAGATGCAAATCTGTTGAATTTTCACAATATTTCTACACATGACTTGGTGTAAGGTTGACTATTTCGGCTGCTGCAGACACTGTGGCGCTGCAAGTCCCAAGCAATGTTAGTCCTGCTGTGCATGTTGAGGGGTTTTACACCTGAATGTGAGGGGGCCCCGGCATATAAGTCTTGTGAGCTAAAAGGCCCCCTGCGGTGTCTATCCCTCCCTCAGCTGGTCCTGCTTCCACTGAGCCTATCAAAATAACAATTTCTTTTTTTTCTAAATAAGCTTTGCGTGAGCTGGGACTTTGACAGTGACAAATTGACTTGTCCAATAAATATGAATTTGCTGCCAGAAAAAATAAAAATGACTGTTTAAAAAGTAAAAAAAAAAAAAAAAAAACTGAAATGGAAATGGAGTATCTAATAAATGCCTGCATACACATACACCGATATTTTATTTTATATATATATTTTTTTATTATCATTTGTTATCCTTAAGAGCAAAACTTATATTAGCTTCACCTATGTTGCAAAGAAGAACCTTTCATCTGCAACGCCATGCTGCAGTTATGTTATTTAATCTGTTTCACTTGTGGGCTGTGAACAGCAGTCTCATTGATTTATGGAAGCCTGTTGATATTGTCACATTAATGGACTGTGCACTGGATCTGTTTTCAAGGACCCCGGCCATGTACGCAAAGGCAAACAAAACAAACTCAATTGCGGCTCAGTAGGGACTGCAAAGAGTTGCGACGCACGCAGATCTTGTCAGAATCAGGAGTTGCATGTTGTGTTGATGACAAGGCAGAGTTGGCGAGGAAAACTGATCCTGACCCTCAGAGAGGCACAGAGTTTCCAAAGCTTCCAGTTTAGGGACAAAGCCGCAGTGTACCTTAAGATGCTGTATCACTTTTACTATCCTATGTTCAACCACATCCTCTCCTACCCTATGCCGTCCATCTCCACCTACTCATACGCTTTGATCTGTTTCCAAAGCAAACAGCAAACTACTGGCAGTCATGATCCTGGCCTTATGACTTGGATCATAAGAAGACAAAGAGTGCAATTCACACTTACCTACAAGGTTTAGACACCGGGAGATGGCACACACGCAACACACACAACCAGATCGTGGAGGTTGCAAGACTTATCAAATTCAATGAAGCAAGTGATGTTAACACATCCTGTCACTCGAGGAAAGCTTAGTGCACAAAGAGGCCACTTGTCAGAGGCAGATTGGTGTGAAATGAGTGTAATATAGAACTCCAGAACGTGCAATTAACTCTGTGTACTGTTGACAGAGTCATGCTGCGCCTGGCTTGAAGCAACAGCCAACGAGTCACACTAAGAACGATGACTATGAATCCAGTTGGCAAAGTTTGTTTCATCTTTGCCGTTTTGAAAATATGTTTCTCAGTAATCGATTTGTTCAGACGTTGACTCATTAAAACAACATTTTCTCTATTGCATAGGAATCAAACAGGTGTAGTACTATTTTGATAGTCTGAATCAATATGAAATAGAGAAATGTCAAATCTGTTAATTGAAACAAGACAGAATCCTAGCCCCAAGTGGATTATTTGATTAAAAACACTAGAAATTTTGGAAATTTTAGTTGACATAAATAGCCCTTCTCATTTTCAAATTTTAAGGCAAATTATTTTTTTTTGTATAGCATTGGCAAGTTGGCAAATAAATTTAATGTAAATGCAGATATAAATTCTCAACCTCCCACAAATCCATCTCAAGAATTTTTCCTTTAACCCTCTACTTTTCAACATTAAAATTTTAAAAGAAACTAAATTTCTGGAAGTATATTACCTGAACGAGAAAAATAGAAACATGAAAAATTAAAAGTTTAACAAGATATTATGCAGAAACCATCAGGCTTTTGAACCAACTATTCAGTGTGATATGAGGGACATGGTTTGCTTCCATCTGGTAGAAATGAAAGAAAAAAAAAGAACAGAACAAACATAAATATAACAGCAAATGAAAACAAACAGATTATGTAATAAAAGAAACTGACTTTGGCTGCAAAGAATCAATAATGACTTCTGTCACAATAATATATTTTTTTTTACAAAAACAAAAATATACAAAAAAAGTTTGTAAAGTCCTAAAAAATTATTTTACTGATGGAGCCTCTCTAGTGGCTAAACTAAGAGTGTGTTTTGACTAAAATGTAGGATTTAGAAAAAGAGAGGGCAAAGATTTGTTGTAAATTAAGGGTCAAAATAATGAACCGTGTTGCTACATTTAGCTGTATTGTCCAGGAAATTTAAAAAAATAAAAATAAATAAATAAAAAAAACCTTGAAATAAATTTAATGGAATATTTCTAAATTATTAATGAGAAGATCTGTTAACATGTCACAAGCAGTTAACTATTTCCTCCAGTAGATAACTCTCAAATCAAAGGCAGTTTAACTGGATCATAGTCTGCAGTTAAAAGCTGCTCTCACACGAGCCAAGACTAGAGCAGATTTCTACCAAGACAAAACTATTCAATAATCGCAAATAAGTCAGAAAATTTTATGTGAATGCTGTTTTATAAACTTTTAAACAGTGGTACTGTAAAAATTAATAAAACACAGCTCGCTATTATCCAAATTAAACAGAACTCAAAATGAAATTTATCCAGTTTACATAAGATTAGAATAAATTTGAGACCATTTTCAATTCAACAGAGCACCACTAAATCCTAAAGTAGACGTTAATGACAAAAATGTTCCTGTGACATCATCCTTCTTTTGCAATTAAGCACAACTGAAAAGGACTTTCTATGGATGCCTGGGGGGAAAAGACTGAACCATGTGATCTGTAACTCGGACAATTTGTGCCAAATAAAACCTGAATAAATCAAAGCCATATTTCAGCGCTGCCTCACAGAGATGTAAATCTGGGGCTCGGCGTGGTTCTGGGCCTCGCCCTGGGACTGGATGTAGAGTGTTATTGTTGATTAAAATGGATTATGGCTGAGATTACAGTCTGTCTCCTCCCAAAGTCCGGACTAAACTAGCCCAGCGCCAGCAGCCCAGGTCATTTCGAAGAGAAATGGAGTCAGTGAGAGAAGCTTATTCAGAGCGGTTCCCCGGTCTGTCTGAGTGTGGTTTAGCGACATAGTGGCTTTTTTCTCTTTAATTGTGCCTCAGAAGGAAGGTGGTTGATTGAGATATTTGAAAGTAGAGGGGAAAAGAAGGGAAGTTGAGTAGGTGCGTTTGAGACAGAAGAGAGTAACATAACAAACAGACAAACATTTTCCAGGCAGACAGATGAGAAGATCAGAATACTCCTGATAACTATTTAGTCTCGTCTTCTGGGTGGGCAAAGAGTTGTGTGCAGATTGGCTGCGTTCCCATAAAATGTTTTCTTTGTGGACATCTAGAAACTGTCTTTTTGTTATGCACGTTAAACCAGCAACAATTTTTTTTTGCTCTGTACAAATCTTTATTGTGGGCTAAATAAAAAAAACAAAAATGTTACTTTTTCATTCACAAAAATGTTACTTTTTCATTCACATTCAAAATTGTTAATGCATACTATTTTTTTAGGATCCTCTGAAAATAGTACAGAAGTTAAATGCGGGTGAAGCCTTCCCATTTTTAAGCTGATCTTATTTTCCATGGCACGGCTAATATTATTAGCTTTTTTATCTAAATGGAAAAGAAAAGAAAACATACAGCTGTAGATTAGAAAATGAGTATTCATTTTCATCAGGCCAGACGTGGCTAAAACAGGACATCCGCTCGCCTCAAACTTGGACCTTTCTGCAGTGAAAGCAATAGTTAAATAGTTAAAAAGGATTCAATCTGAAACAAACAAAGCTGGTCTTAGATCCAAGTTTATGTTCTCATTATGCACAGTGGGGGGGACTGTGAGGAAGGCAAAGAAAAAAAAAACAACCCTTAAAGCTCACTGTTCAGGTACGATAACGGTAAATGATGCTGCAAACCACTTTTTGCTGAAGCACTTAAGCACTTACTGTTTAATTTATATCCACATAATAAAAGACATTTTAAAATAAAAAAGAAAATAAAGTGGAATTTGTTTGCCATTTTTTGATAAAAAGTTATTCGTTTTTTAAATGTCATCGGTTTCTAAAAAATGCACATAATTTGGTTGCACGTTGAATAGAAAACAACTGTTAATATCAATATTTTTCCTGTTTTTACTGTGCTTTATATATATATTTTTTTATTTGTTGAATATAATTTTCTTTAGCATTCACTTATTTACTCGTTCATTTATCTACTTAGTAATAAAGTATTTGAATGCTCATTTTGTTGATGTGCAAGGATGTATATGATCAAATACTGACAACTTGGCCCTAAAAGTAAACACTTGGATAAAACATTAGATTCCATAAGAAATTATTCTGGCTTTTAACATCAAGATAGCAGATATAGTATCATGAAAAGTCAAGCCGCAATTGGACTACTACCAACAGCTAAGCTGTGAAACGTTAGTCTTGGGTGGGGGTTGGGGGGTGAAGTGTATATGAAAGCCTTACTGGTTTTGTTAGCATACCTGTAGAGCTGTATTTATTTCTGTGTTTAATCAAGGAAAATTATTTCCATGTGCTAAGAGGTTATTGTTGTGCTTGTTATAAAAGGCTTCAGCAGAACACTTGATTAATTGGCCATGTCTTTGCTGCTGCAGTTGGGCTGAAGCTAACCGACCAATTATCATAATCCAGGGCTGTTTATTTTCCCTCCACTGCCAGTCATGACACATCGACTGAGCCACTGGTTCAACAGAGCAAGGCCCGATGACAAGAGATGCTCAGTAGCCAGGGAGACGGGGGGGGGCAGGACAAGGTCTGTTCAGTATGTCAGTCAAATACAATACTGTGATGACTGAAAGATGATCTGTCTGTGTTGGCTGAGCTTGTGGACACCAATGATGAACAGAGAAAAAAAAAAACTTTCAGAAAGGTAGCTTAGTTTACAGCATGATGTAAATCCTTTTTTAAAGCTTTATTGTTGGAAAGTTTAAAGGGAAAGAAAAAAAAAAGCCACATTAAAACTGCTGTGTCAACAATGTCTTATGGGTATGTCAGAGTCTACCCACAGTTACTTTCTCTGAAAGAGAAAAAGTCTTAGTTATTATGAGGTTATCGGGAAGGAAAAAGTAATTCAACTTCCACCACTCAGAACGAGTCTTTTTACCGTACATGCTGGCATATAGCTCTCCCTTTTCCTCTGTCTAGACATGCAGAGCAGGACCGCAGCTTGCATACCGGACAATGGAGCCATACAGGTCCCTGGAGAACCATGAACAACCAATGCAAAGTTTTAAGGCTCCCTTGCAGGAGTTGTACAAGTAAATGTGCTAAAGCACAAAGTGTGCTTCAAATATTCAAATGCATTCTGATGGAGATTCACGTCAGATGATAACACTGTTAGTCGACCTTGCTGATCCACGCTGGGGAAGGTGGATCGGTGGCACGCGTACTTCTTCAGTTGCCCCCTACATTTATTTTTCAGCAATCAAGTAATCAGGTAGAGTAGTTCAGTTTAGGTGTGACCTGGTCATACTGAATGTTTTTAGTGTCAATCATGTTTCCAATGCCAAAAAAGTAAGCAACATTGCTTTTTTCATGCAAGATAAAGTATATATCTCAAATCTGGTTTCTGACTAGAGCAATAGTTTAAATATTTTAGATTTTGAACTACATGATGACCGAATCTACTTCAGAATTGTTCATTTTAGTGGTGGCGGTCCAAATAATGCTGCAGCTGTCTGGTTGTCAAGAACTTTGTTGCTTCCGTGTAGGTATCGTTTCACCCCAACACTGATCAGGAGGGAAATTGAATTTCCTTTCTTGCTTTACCTGTTAAATGGCCTTGTCCAGAAACCTGCTACTTTCCGACCTTTGCTTCAACCCGTTATAGAACATAGTGACATGGTCTGCCTCATGTCACTCACCTTGTAACATTGACTGCACCAGTCCACCAGGCGTTAATTGCCACATTTACTACTCCTTACAATCTTTGAGCAACATGCATTTCCTTACCCAGTAGCACCAACAGTCATTGTTGAGGTTAATAGTCGCAGATGTTGGGTTTTTGAAGCCTTTTCTAAACACCTCTTTTGTAATAAGAAAAAAATATATATTGCTAATTGCTAAACAGAATATAAACCTCTGGAACAATGTAGAATGAATCAAGTGTTTATAGAATAAACCTTTTTTGCTAAAATTTTATTCAAGTCAAAAGGGGGACAACATCTGAACCAACGTTTAACCTTGTTATAATTCAACATATTAGGGTGAAATTAATCATACATAAATGTCATGCTAAGGTTTCATAAATCTACCAAGGAGGACAAGATGTATTACTTTGCAATTTGTCTCCATCCTGACAGAAGCACAATTATTCAATACGTGAAATATTCAGTGACTTGCAAAAGTATTTTAACACAAATAACTTTTCCACAATGTCAATGTGATGAAACAAATTTATGTGGTAACAGACTAAAGGAGCTTGAGTAAAAACCTCATGTTTCAGATATTTATTTGTAAAATATTGTTGGAAAATCTTTTTTTTTATTTAAATACAACTACAGTCTACTTTGTAGATATAGCATAACAAAACCCACAAAAAAAATTTAAGTAAATATTTTTGCATAGCACCATCGATGACGTAAGGTTTTTCATGAAATCTGATGCTGAAAAATGTCTAAATCTTTACTTCAAAAACATCCTAAACATCCATGGTTTGAATTTTTCACTGTCCTTCATGACAAAGATAAGCTCCTTCTGAGATATAATGTTACAAATTAAAATATGTGTTAAAGTGACTCTTTCAGCAGCTCACACATTCCTCACACTGTAGCCCCTCTGCCAAGAGACCTTCACTATTTTTCTTATCTTGAGCTCGTCCTGCCGGGGCAGGGGCAGCAGTCATAGCAGTGACTGTCCGCAGAGGAAATTAAAGTGAAATACACCCCCCTTTGTGGCTCTCACACTTCACACGCCAGTGAAGCACCTTTCCGTGAATGTCATATTTACAGCCAGCCAAAGCTACTATAAACACAATTTTTCATGCGACTGAATAAATCAGAGCTTCACTATTTTAAATCCACACCAATGTCAAAGCACGCTTTTGGCGCTTTTGCAGCACCTAAATTTAAAGGTCAAGAGCTGAAACCTTTTATCATTGTCTAAGAAAATATATACAGTTTTATAGGTTGGTGTGTGACAGTCAGGTTGGAGAACTAGAGCTTCTTCTAACACTAAATGGATCTTTTCATCTCTGACAGAACTGATCAGAAGGACGACTTAGAGAAAGCTGCTGACAGAAAATCTCTTGCGAAAACATTTGAGTGCTCATACAGTCCGACAAACACATCATATGTTAAAAATACAAACATTCCGGCACAAGCGTGGTGGAGACTGAGGTCCGAGTCACCCTCTGCCATCCCCATGTACTCTATAAATAACCTATAATTCTCAGGAGACTGAATACTACTCAGTGCCGTAACTGTCAGCATGACAGACTCATGTCTCATGATGTTATTCCACAACTATTCCATCATCGGTCATGATTTATTCAAAGCTAACATTTCATTTAAGGGGATGTTTCATGAGTTTTAAGCTTTTTCTTTGTCATTTGTCTTCAGGCATTGAGCTTAAAAGCGGGGTATTACATATTTTCCAAGCACATAGTGCCTGTCTATAGCTCGGTCAAGTAGCTGTGTGATCATTGGTTGCGGTATTATATCAAAAATAGCTTAAAAGAAATTAAACGTCATCAATTAATGCCTTAAAATTAGGCCTCTGTCTCTTTAAGAAGCTACTCTTTCTGGGACTCCCCCTTCAAAACTTCATCACAAGAAAGCTTCTCCATGATGCCGTTTGTTCTTAGGAACGGTGGACTGAAGTGGTTTGTTTGATAAGATCAGCAGACTCACATTTCCATCAAGTGCTTGATAATTGGTGCTGCCGCTAGTCTGATGGAGATAAGCATATATATATATACAGTATATATATATATTACAATATTTATTTATTAATGCACCAAGGAAACAATAAAAAATTGAGATAATGGAAAGAAAAAATATACAATTGTATACAAATGAAAAAATACATTAATTATTTTACATATAAATTTTAATTAAAAAAAGATGATACTGCACAGAATCATGGGTAAATATTGGCTCAGCAAAATAGTAAAACATTTCAAGCATTTAAAACATAGTTTTGAGTTTTGTCCTTCAACCAGAAATAGGTTGGTTGAGCTTGGTTAGTTTGTTATTGTTAATGGAGAAACACCTACAGTTATTTAAAACAGAAGGGAAGTAACAAAAATAAAATAAAATACTGGGACTTAAGATACAAAAACTTGCATTTGCACAAGTCTGCTTTATACTGATGCAGTGGGACTGTCCACAGTAAAACTGTCATGGTTCATAAATATAACTAACCAGGGCTTTTCTGAGAAGGAAAGGCACGCTCCAACTGCAGCACAGGCCTTTGAGGATTAAACCCAGGATTCTCACGGTGATGCAACTGCTCAACAGTGAAATGCTGCTGCCTGCCCATGGCTGCTCCAAAGAGAGAGGGCCCTGTGTGATTTCAGAGAGATTTAAATCACTTCGCGTGGAATGTTCCTGCTGTTTGGTACCTACAGAAAACTGCATTTAAAGTGCTCCTTTTCAGCCCTCGTGAGAGACACCACTGAAGAAATGGATTATTAATCTCTTTATAGTCAAAAGGAAGCAAAACCAAATGTGTTTGCAGCATATCTGCCACCTAATTTGTTGAACCAGAAGAGTGTGAGGGCATGTGTTAGGATTTTGCTTTCTTATACTTTTACGCTTCATCAGTCATGAATTTCAAAACTTGCATTCTGAACATTATAAAATTGCTGTGATTCATCCAAATCCCGATTGTGTATGTTTGCGCACATTTAAATCCCTTTACTGTGAATTTAAAGGCATAATGGCCTGAGTTGAAATCGCCACAGTATTTAATTAAAATCTGATAGTTATAGCTGGTGACAAAGTTGCTGGCAAGGTTTGTGCTCTTGAGTAACAGAAAACAATGTTTAACAACTCTGAATCCCTAACCACTGTAACTTTGTGCAAATGGACTGCAAAACGTCAAGATAGACATCGCAGAGATACAGGACAAATCTGCTGATCTGTGGATGAAATAGCCAGTTCAGCTATTAACAAAACTGGCTACATTTGTCTGCCATTAGGGCCATTTATGTTCAAAGACATGGAAACAACAAGCTGATTAGCTTGACATTGCACCACCCTCATTTCCATCTACAGTAGGAGCCTGTATGTGCGCGCGCGTGTGTGTGCGTGTGTCACCGAGGCCAAAATGAGAGGAAAAAATTCTTTCTTCAGATTGGATAATAACGCTGCAAATCTGATAAATTTAACCTTACTCGCAGCTTATTAGATCTGGTGAATTTAACACTAAATAATGGTCATTTAGTTCTGACCAGCAGTTTGGGGTACATTTGAAGGTTGTACATAGTGGGTTTAAAAGAGATTGAAACTTACTGTACATCACGTAATCCTGCTTTTAGGAAACTTCTTAATAAAGGTTAAGAAAATAAAAGTTTGGCTCTTATATATTTAAAAGTTAGAACATGTTTGAAATCCAGTCTGTCTATCGATGTGTGCGTGTGTGATCGTGTGTGCTTTTTTTTCTATTTCAGTTTCCATAAAAATTCCTGAGGGATAATCCCATAATTAGAGCAGATAGAACATGAAGTTTATTCAGGTGGGTTTGCTTTAAATGAGCCTGACTACCTTCTCTTCTATATTAGAGACAGTTAAGGGAAAAAAAGGCTTCAAGATGGAAGACTGTCAGTTGCTTTAACTGGTAAAATCCAGTGAGATTAGACAGAAAAGAAATGTGGTTTTGGTTGAACTGATGAAGAGTTTATGAGGCTAAATGTGGATAACTTTTTAAACTTCATGAAATTCCAGGTAGTCTTTAGGTATTTTCATACAAGTAACAAACTAGATATTGACAGATTTCTGACATTACGGCATATGAGTTTTAAAAAGGATACAATTTTAAAACTGATCATACAGGGTTTCCCCCAGAAAACTTGCTAAGCCTGGTGGTCGGGGTGATGAGACGGTTCACCGGTGGTCCACCGTGTTTTTGTATTAAAAGATGACAGAAAATGTAAAAGTATTTCTGTGTAATTATATGTTATGGGAAAAGATCTTCGTATTCACTTGGAAGTTAACTATATTGATGTAGGAGATGAGAGGCAGCTTGTCTGACATATTTTCCTTCTCAGTCTCAACATATGGGTCGATCCCGACAGCAGCCATTTTGTTCTTGTGTCTTGTCTCGTGGTCAAAAGTGTCCACATATTGTCTTTTTTATTGGTCTCGGAGTCATGAGCCCATTATTCTTTGTACATTCGCTTGCCTGCTAAAATGGCGCTGATCACTTCCTGTTCAGACTGTTGGGAACTATGTATTGACCCTTAGGACGTGACATCTGGCTCTTCAGAAATCTGTCCACTCCACCATGATGGACATCAAAACAACCACTACGCTCCTTTGAAGCATGTCAAAAAAACAGCCTGTCTAAAATTGCTTCTATTTAGTTGATTTCAATTTAAAAAATGGTCATGGAGAAGGTAAGCGTGTAACTATTCATAACCATGGAGACAATGCCCCACCATCATGTAGCCTAGCATGTATGGAAAAAACTGATTAGCATCTCATTTTTTTGCACATTTTCAATGTTGCTCCGGTGCAAGGGGGAACTCTATGACATCGTGATATAAGTCATTTGGTTTGAATTCAGGCAAAGTCAATAATTTGAGGAAGTATGGGTCAGTTTGGAAGCTAGCTATTTCCAAGTTTTGTAAGTATCACCGTCTATGAGCCCCAATCAGGTTTGTTACGTTCACAGACAAGTTATCTCCACTCGAACAAGAAGAAGCCATGAATAAATTGGTAAAAATAAGTTGGGAAAATAACTTAAGTCTCTGTTCAATACTCCCGTCCTTCTCTTCCGACGTTCATCATGGCGCCTCGAATGATTAAGTAACGCAGTTGCAAAGGGTTAATAGCTTGAGTCATGCAGAACTGATCTGACCGTTTTCATAGCAACGATCAGAAGCAAGACATTCCCCTAGAACTACAGCTCATTGTAGCTATGACCTCTTCTATGACATAGGTCTATGTCATAGATCAAAGAATGTCTGAGGTTATGAATGCTTGCATCTCAAAATATCAGGTAATAAACAAGCGACTCTTTGACCTTACCATTGTTTTACAACGATTTTCAGGATGGAAAAGACTTTAGTCACAATGTTTTTTCCCATCAGTTTTGGAGTTGGATATGTGATTACAACGGGAGTAAAGAAAGTTTTTAACAAACTACTCCCCGATATCACTTTTGAAAGAAGTACTTCTCAGGATGACACAGAGTACGATGTTTTCGACTCTTACCTTTTCAATCCTTCCCCGGCTGGGGGGGATGTTTGCCCTGAGAAAAAAATTAGCTCTCAGAACGTTTGCACTGACTCAGAGTATGATGTTATCGACTCTTACCTTTTCAAGCCTTCCCCAGCTGGGAAGCAAACTTCACTGGCTGAGGAAGACAATACCCTTGACAAGCCGACTGTAGCAGGGAATGATTTCTCCAATCGTTCCCCAGCTGAGGAACAAACTTCCTCGGGTGGGGAAAAAGCGGCATCAGAAGACTGGACCCCTGAAAAGAGATCAGTCCTAGACAACGAGTTCTGTGATCTTAATGAACAAACTTCCCCGGCTGGGGAAGTTTGCGGTAAACGTTCACCCCCAGTGTTCACATGGGCAGGAGTTGAGTATGATGAAGAGCATGAAGCCTCAACTCCTGCTCTGACGAAAGAGGCATCAGAAGACTGGACCCCTGAAAAGAGATCAGTCCTAGACAACAAGTTCTGTGATCTCAATGAACAAACTTCCCCGGCTGGGGAATTTGTCTGTGTAAAGAAGACAGATGAGCCAAAAAACTCAACTCCTGCTCTCACTAAAGCGGCATTAGAAGACTGGACCCATGAAAAGAGATCTGTCCTGGAGAACAACTGCTCTGATCTCAAAGATCACACTTCCCTGGCTGGAGAATTTGACAGTGAAAACAATACAGTCGAGTCTAAAAACTTAATTATTAATCTGCCGAAAGCGGCATTAGAAGATTGGACATATGAAGCGAGATGTCTCCT
>NW_006800017.1:1188263-1276115 GCF_000485575.1 Poecilia formosa | reverse complement strand
TCACATAGTTTTAATTCGTTTTAATGAGATAACAGGGTTCTAGACTACAGTGACAAAACCTCTACTTTCAGATATTGACAAAATACTATGGTGCCCTGGTATTTGGATATTTTGAGGACACTAAATACCAAACACTATCTATGGCGTAATTATGCATGTATTTGTTACAGAAATTGTTGGTACAGGCCTTTTTGTTCGGCACGAGCATATGCTGAATGGATACATCCGTTTTAAATATGAATACTTGCAGAATATTTACGAGCAGAACTCTGTGGTTTGTCTTTCAAAATTAAAAAGTGGCACCAAAGCAAAGCAGCAGAGAACATCCAGGTATCATTAAAGTCTTATATTTGAAAACATCAAGGTTTCTCATTCAGCTTCTGTATTGATAAACAAAGCAAGGATAAAAAAAATAAAAAAATAAAAAAAATAAGCCATTGTTTATTGCGATGGAATGGCGACCTGTCACCGCCTCTCCCCTGATGACCACTGGAGGGACAAGCGTATCAGTTAATGGATGCCTGGATATTAATTGATCTCTCTTTTGCTTAGGAATGTGTGTGTGTTCTTAGTTGTTTGTGTGTGTCTATGTTGCCCTGTGATGGACTGCTGACCTGGCTGATGGGTAGATTCATTATTTTATAATTCCTTCATCTATCCATCCATTGTCTTATCCTTTAGTAATTGACTATTGTTGAAACTAAATATCATCAGTTTGACCTGTTTTTAAAATAATAGAACATATTGACAATATTAAATTACTGTGACAAAATATTATCCTTATTTCCAGGGGTTCATTGCTGGTGAGGCACTGACTTACGGCTTATATAGACACCATGCATGTTATTGGACGTATGGAAATTTTGCGCAGGCATACAATGCTGGGAGGCAAAAAGACTATCTTTTACATGTCATCCATAGCCACGTTAACTCAGTGAAACTTTGAAATGTAGGTATTAATTTTGTGCTATGATCCACAGCAAAGGGAAAGAGGTATTCTAGTTGCCATAGCAACTGGCAACAATGCCACTTCATGTTTTAGGATTTAACACCAAAAAAAAAAAAACATTCAAGAAATTTGCACACAAAACAGAATATTCAGTATGTTGTTGTAGTACGTTTTAGGCTTAATATTCTATTAATAAATAATTGCTGTGGTAGATTAGCTACCGCTTCTACTTTACTGAATTATTTAGACATACAAACTGTAGCCCACAAAACGCACATTTCATTTAAAAAACTAAACAAAAACATCTTATTGCTGTCTTACCTTTACTTATCAATGAAATCTATGCACCGTTAATTCTGCACAATAACTTCACTGCGGTTCATCAAAAACCAAGTCTATCCTCGGCATGTCTTTTCTACTCCGTTTAAGAATCATCACTGTCTCAAAGCAAAACGTTCAGCTCCGGTGTTGGTCTTCCTTTATTTATTATCTCCTGCTTCAACTGAAAATCCACGTTAGAAAACTGTTTAAGTGTAGAAATGTAGTCTTTCATGTTGACTTCGGAAGAGAGGAGAAAACAAATCGCTGTACTTTACTCATTAACTGTATGGCTAGCTCCATGGCTAGCTCACTGTGTCTTACTCTGCAGTTGTGGAGTCACAATATCTGGGATCATGAGCGCCCCCTGACATGAGGTAAGAGAACTGCCTGCCTCACCTCGAGTCTGTTCTCTGCCGTTTCTGATCGCTCCTCCGCACACAAAACACGATACACACACAGTTGGTGACAAAAAATATATATATATACATAAGCTAAATTATGGAAAATCAGTCCATATATTAAATGTTTTTTAGCCATTTTATTGCCGGCGTACAGACAGGACGAACTTGCTCCCATAGAATGGCAGCCAGTGCAGTTAGCGAGAGGTTGCACAATCCCAGGTGAGGCTCAGCTTCCTGCAGCCTCACCGGCTTTGCTTCTGAGCATTTGAATGGGAAAATGTGAAAATCCAACGATTTTGAAGAAAAAAATCATCAGAATTGGTTAAGCCAAGTAAAAAATAGGTACTTTATAGTACAAACCACAGGGTGAAAATAGTAATATAAATGATTTTATTACTACTCTTCCATGACAGGTGAGCCTACCCTGAACGCACGTCACTACTTATTTCATTAGCTGAGCAGTAACATTTTTCTCTACTGCCCATGCTTGTAGCAAACCTTTGTTTTTGTTCTTTTTGTTTTATACGGATGGTGTAGACAACATATTCAACTAAAGAAAAAAAGGCAAAAGGTAATAAATTTGTTTTGAACTCAATTTGCTACCATTTTAGAACAGCACTTCAGGCGCCTAGCATTAAACTCTTTGGTTTAGAGACAGGAAGCAGATGGCCTTCCTTCACCCTCCATGTGGGATCATATACCCTCCATAAGCCCATTAACACCTCAAATCTAGTAGCCTTGCTCATGTGGTGTGCATTAATCTATGATGCACATCTTCAATTTGCTCCATGTTGTTGTCTTGTCAACTACAAACAGTCCTGCTTTGGCTGGGTGAAGCCATCAGTTAAACGCTCATGCACGGTGTGAAAACAGAGTTGCAACCATGTGGTTTTAAACTGCCTCCTCCTCGCCATGTTTTTGGAATCATTTCCAGCTGTTCCACAGCCACTAATGGCACTGTGGGCCCACATTGGTGTTTTAACATGGGCCAAGTCTCAGCCTCTCTCTCTTGCCTGGTAGAAGTGGAGGAGGTTTTTAGCTACTGTTTAACAAATGGTTTTTCAACCCACATTGCGAGTAATAAAAGACATCCCACCGAGTGTCCTGAACGCTGTCCTCAAGCATAGGATTAGAGCTTTCTGGATGAAAATTGTCAAAGGTTTTGAGGTTTAATAGTTTTATGAACAGGCATAAACAAATCGGTGAGACAGACAACAGTCTCGGAATAAACTGAATCTGCACATTTGTGCAAACTAATCAACCTGTCATATGTCAGAACCAAGGATGGCATTTGTTTGCCAATAATGGTAAATCTGAATCTGAATCATGATTTCACAAGTTCAGCGATTGAATTTAGTATGCTATATCAGTAAAAACAAAACACGTTCAAAAAGAACATTCACTAAAGTCATTTAAATTGAGCAAAATAGTCATTTATTGAGTTGATACATTTCAATGTATTATCAAGCCCTGAAATTGTACAAATGTCCATTTTAAAAACGTCATTTACATGTGCATTCTTGAGATTTTTTTTTCTTCCATGTGCAATCTTTGACCTCCTGAAGATTAAACCAAATTAAATTAAAGCAACGGTTGATTTCTCTCATCCTGGCTTCTCGTGCTTAATAAAAAGGTTTATTTATGTATTTTTAAATCTGATTTCAATGTAAATGTACTTGCAAAAAATAAAAATCTTTGCAAAAGTTTTCAAATAAGACTGAAAACCAAGACTTTGTTGAAAGACTGCATAAAATGCTTTAGCGTCAATAGATCTTTTTTTTTAGGAAACATTAGCTCCTTAGTGAGGAGTTTATATAAATGTTTTATTTTGTGAGAGAAGGTCACATGCACAATTTATGTTTCAAACTTGAAAAGAATGGGCGGTTTTTTTTTCCTGAGTTTTAAAAGCAAACCTATTGTATAGCAAGTTAACCTATCAGCTCACTTTACAAATAACACATGAACCAACTTTGTAAAGCTGAAAACCCATGACTTAATCTAAAGGTGTCTTGATTAGCCTGGATCTTGACTAAAGGTAAAAGCTCCAATATGTTTTAGAAAATGAAAATAGTTTAAGCCCTGCATGCGTTAATCGTTTAGAGAAACTTCAAGTTAAATTTATAAACAAGTTATAAATTAACATCAATGTTCCGTGCAAAATAGCTTTTATAAACCAGATGTAAACAAATGAATTTGTAAAGCATTCAGTTTAGGAAAAAGTTGACTGAAATGTTCTGGACTTCATGCACAGGAGAAATCTATAATGAATAAATAAAAAAATAGTTTTAAAGCTGAACTTGTGTAAGAATTTCTGATCTGGAGATCTGTTCCATTTTTTACTCAGGATAGAATAGTTACAGTAATGAAAGTTATGGAAATTGTATCCATAAACAATCCTGATAGCATAAAAAGTAAACAAATCATGCAGCCTCTGACGCAGATGTTTTTTGTGGATATTATCACATAAAATAAAAACTTTAGTTGATAACATTTTTCTTACTGGCAAAAGCAGCTGTATGAACAACAGCTTGTTAGAGAAAAAGCAGCGCAAGCATCATTTAGCAAAAAGGCAAATGCAATATATATTTATACAAATACTGTAGTATTTTAATTTTTCCATCATCTAATGACAAAAATGATTTCAAGTGGAACATTTTGGTTGACGCACACGTTATTTAGTTGCCTTTTCAAAATACAATCATAATGATTCAGTACTGCAAAATCTGCCAACTTGGATTGTATTTGTAGCATTTTATGCCTCATTGCAGGAGCAACTCATAGAAAACTTCATACATCAGAAGGGACTGGAAACACGACATTTCAATACTTGCCTTTATGCTTACATGCATGTGTTCGTACACATTTATGATGATTGCTCGCCACAAATTTTGCCGGCTGCTCAGATGGCCAATTAGTATGTGAACCTTTTTGCCCTATTTGAAGAAAAGAGGCAGGACACATCTGGTGTCAATGCATCTTAAAAAACCTATTGTAATGCTCCTTTTCCTGGACTGAACGTGCTGGGAAAGAAGCCCATTTAAAAAAACGTGTCGGACAGCAAACAGCTGCATCTGTTCAAGTGGAACCAGACTGCCATCACAAGCTCAGCAGAGGTACTGCAGCAGAGATGCTGCAAGGCAGAAAATAGTTGAGAAGAAGGGGGAAAAAAGTTGTTTAAATTATGTATTTTATATTTTAAGCTATGGTAGAGATGTTCTCTGTATGATTTTGTTTACTTTTGGCTAGAAAGGTGTCCATATAAAATATTGTTTGCTTGATCAGATTATTGAATCATTGTGGGAACATAAAATGACACCAGTTAAACGTGGAGAAAATATTTTTACTGAGGCTTATCTTAGCAGATGTTTGGAAAAGCTAAAAGCTTTCTGTCAGTGAGTCTTTAGAATTTCAAGGTCCATAAAAACTGCAGATCATAACATCAGATTAAAAGACCTGTGCTGTTCAAGTACTTGTCTTATTCATATGTCTGGAAAACAGTTGGGAATCATTGTGAAATGGCTTTGAATATAGTCTTTGGAACAAAGTAGGTTATGTATGTGCATTTGCATTTGATTAACCTGACTCTGAGGGGGAAAAAAAGGAAAATAAACACAAGTCTGCCACAGTATTTATGTCAACAAAAATTATATGTTCCACTTATAGAATCAAAAGGAAAACCAATTGTTGGCGTCAAAGATTTGGAATAAGCTGAAGTGGATTTGGAATAAGCTGAAACGTTAGTGGTTAAAACACAGGCTGAGGCGATAGAGAAACAGACGCTGGTCACTCTGTGACGCTGCCTATGTACACTCGCCAAACCGTAAATGACAGCACACAGGGAGGAGTGCCCCAGAGTGAGGATTACTTCATCCTGACCACCACAAGCATGCCATCATCTTTTGGCAACCACCGTCTTCCTCAGGAAGGCCAACATCTATGACGGCGCAGATATCTAAAGCTGTACTGTAGACATCTGGGCGTGTAGGATCATGCAAACACCGGGAAAACATGAGTTATCTAAGTATATCTGAACATTTGCAATTGTTACAGGTCCCGAGTGTCACGACTGCTATAATAGTGATGAGCATAATCTGGAGGATAATAAAATAGAAGTCAGCAATGGCGACCAAAGAGCTGCCTTTAACATCCAGATTGCGTTTTTCTTTATTTGTTAACAAACAAGCCTTTTACAATGTACAGTATTAATGTTTTACATAACCCTTGTCTTATAGCCCTGGTTTGCTTTTCTCACAGGTAATTAACTTCACACATTAACCGTTTCACAGTTTCATCCTTCACTTAGATGAAGACAACCAAGATATAGTGTACCAAACCGGATAAATCAAGTTTTAAAGCTTACTGCATTTAGCTATATATTAACTGGCATAAGCATCAAAATGTACACTGACTTTAACTGAATACTGATCAAAAATAGAATGACAAGACTTACAAAACAAACACAGAATTTAACTTAGCATTGTTTCAACTTTAACCGACAGACTTTATGAACAAAAAACAGTTTCTCTACCTTTAACTTTGGCTGGACTCATTTTACTCTCATGCTCTAAGCTACTTTACGAGTCAACAATTAACTTGAACTGAATATTATTCAAATAAAAGCAAAATCAAACTCCTAAAATCCGGAGTTAGTAAAATATCACGGCCTTCTAATCACTTAACTTCGCCGGACTTTCCCAGTGCAGGCTGGCATACTGCCAAATTTACCCTTGCCTGATAAAATTAGCAACTATTGGCAAAACGGTAAACAGAAACCATATCACAATGCTATATGCCGTATATAGCATTGTGTTACGGTTTCTGTGGTCAAAAACCATGGTCAAATAAGAGGTAACCACCTTACAGCTTTTGGTATATTTTTCCACCGTGTACTGACCTGAAGGATAATAAAATAGAAGTCAGCAATGAAGACCGAAGAGATGCCGTTAGTATCCACATAACGTTTGAGGCACACCGGAACTCCGCCCCAAAACCAACCCGGAAGCAACGCTCACCACACAAAGGTTCTGCTTCGCCACTACTACTCCCATCCCAACCTCAGGAAAGCACTATAAATGCAGGCAGATTAACATGCCAAGATGCAAACAAAATATAATTCGTTCATTTTTGGAAAAAATGGAATAAATTATACAAGAAAATATTTCAAAATTATGAAACAATCAAAATAATGTGGTGGCATTTTTAGGGGCACCACACTGTCATAATTCTTACAACTTTGCGTTTTGTCACCTTGGTTTTCAGATTTGTGCATTTCAGTATATTCATGCCTTTTTTATTCTGAGTTTATTTTCTTACTCTTGAATTTTACATTTAGATAATTTTCTGCTCTGTCTTGTTGGTTATTCTGTTGCCCATGGATTAATTCAATCCACTTCCAATGCCATTCTCCTTCTGCTCACCAGTAGATCTGAACAGATATTTTTCAGTGCCTGCTGGAATAGCTGTGCAAACATCTACCTAGTGTACAGATTGCCTTACCAAGAGGTCTATGTTGCACTCCTACTGACTCTGGATTTGTACACGATCATGTAGAATAGATAGAGAAAGAAAGGACCACTCACACGAAAGGGAAGATATGGCTATAGCAAAACACTTAAAAAAAAAGAGTGTGCAGCAATATTTTTAAAGCTTGAATTCTAACATTTATTAATACGTTTATTGGTCTGCTAGCCAAGGGACTGAAGGATTGTCCCATTTACGTAATGTGTTTATGGGGAACTGAAACGGCATGCAGTGCAAATAATCTTTACATCATTGTTTGTCTCTATAGGAGTATTTATTGCTTCTTTATCCAAAAATATTAGAATTTATTAGAAACTGAACACAAGATTTTTTTATTGTGTGTATCGTATTAAAGATCTATTATTATTCTATTTTTGTTAGAGAGTAATTCCAAGTAAAGACCTTCTCAAAACAGTGGCAAAAATTCAATAATAATCAATAAATAAAATATTTTAAAACAGTACTTAAGGAAATTGTGTTAAATATATTCCAACTGACTTTTTATTGTCATATTTTTTTTCCATTCAAACAATTTTTAAGGGTAAAACACAATTTGCGTGTTTAAAAAAAAAAAAAAAAGGTGACACAAAAGTTAAGGAACAGCAGCCTGTCTGGTCACATATGAACTTTTATCCTTCAGGCAGTAATACTTTCACCCCGAGGACCTGAATTTATTCGACACATAGATTCACCACATTGAAGCTCTGAGGCCCAGAGGAGCCGCAGCACTGACAGACTCGTAGAAAAGAAGGGGGAGAGATTCAGGGCTTCCTCCCTCGGAGAATAATGCCACTTCCCTTTCACGAGGATATGCATAAACACACGCGCTCTCCTTGCAGCTGCTGAACACGTGCATTTCCATCCAGCTCCAGCTAAAGACATGGATACCGCTGCACATTCACACCTGCTAGCAGTGGCAGTGACGGCCAGGCCTGACAGTTTCCTTCTGGCCATCATCACTTCTCAATCGCAGGAGCACAGTCCAAGCAAACAGTCCATCAGCAATGTCCCGGAAGACTTTGCCGTACGGCTTTATGATCAACATCCACATCTCTGCTACTTACCACGCAAAACGCTTCACTGATTGAAGCCTGTTTGTTCAAATTTGAGCCAGCAGATAAAATAACTTGGTGTTGTTTATATAAGACTTGTTGATATTTAATCAATCAGCAGGATTTGATTGACTGCAGGTATTTAAAAGAAAAATTCAGAAGAACAAAAGAAAATTCAATTGAAATTAAATGAACAAACCTTTCAAATTATTAAAAATCTGTTTGAGAGCTACGTCTGCCTCAAACAGATTTGAGTCCTTAGACTTTAAACAAGTCTAAGGACAGTGAACTCTTACTGATAATGTATTTCACCACCTCGTCTTTACCTCTTTCTTTCCTAAAGCTGATAAAATCCACTATATTGTTCAGTTAAGCTACCATATACACTTGATATTTTAGTTGCACTGGCTTCCAGTGCAACTTACAAAAGCTCAAAGTCAACTTCAACAACCTTGCTTTTGTTTTATTTGAGCGTTTCACAGACAAGCACCAGAACCGGAAAAGTTGCCTCTATTATTTCCCAAGCAAGTCTTTGAAGTTGTGCAATCAGTCCAAACAGAAGATCTTCAACTGAGGCCCTGAATGGTTTTATTAGGTCTTTTTGTTTTTCAGTGAACCGCTCTGCAATTTCCATCCTGATTGCTGCAACTAAAATAGAAACTTTATTTCTACTTGCTCATGCAGTGAGATTAATTTGACCAACAGTGATTAACCATTTTTGTTACTGAAAAGATACTGGATGATAAATAACGTTATCACTAATCAAGGAATGCCGGTCGAAACATGCAGCTACAAATCTGTGAGATGTCTTCTGAAATCAGTGGAAATTGACAGATTTACATGTTTGCACCGTGAACAAGATCTCAACAGAATATTAAATCCCATCTACACACAACGTAAGCTAAAGTAGGCTGTCTCCGTGTCTGTCTCGCTCCATAGCAGATAATAAATTGGCAGCTCTTTCTCTACAGCGAGGGAGACAGGATGTTAAACGCCTTTCTGGCATGAACTCTGATCTTTTATTGTCTGCTTATCTGCACTGAAGACCTTCAGACGGATGACTCTGAAGGGGGAACGAAGCCTGTGTGGTAAAGTCATCACACTATGATGTAAAGCAGACCCATGCCGGGGCTTCTCTACAACAGTTCAAAACAAAATAAAACACTTGTTTAAGTTTTTACCCCTGTCTCCCCACAAGCCACCTCCTTTACTTCCATCTTTCCTCCTATACTGGATTTATTAATGTTATTTCAGACATCAGCTGCATAATGTATGTCATAGATTTATATTGTTGACCAAATTTTGATCCAGTGTTAAGGTGTGACGTAGTGAGCCTGACTTAGAGAGCCCTGCGACTGACCCCAAAGATGTGAACTACAGATATGTGCAAATGTTTTTAGAATAACAACAACTTCAATTCCTCTTTCGGTAATGGTTTCCAAAAGAGGGTTCTTCAAAATTCTTAAAAGCCACATATATTATCCCTCAAAGTCTTTTCACATTTTGTCATGTTACAACCAAGAACTTAAAAATCTTTATTGAGATTTTCATGTGATGAACACGAGCATCTCACAGAGGACCATTTAATTCAACGTTAAAAACCTGTGGATCTCTGCAACTCCTCCAGAGATACCACTGGGTTTTTTGGTTGCTTCCCTAAATATACTGTTTATTTAGCCTGGCCTGTCGGGGTTGATGGTCATGTCTTGGTTTCCCCATGCTCTTTCCAGTTTAATTAAATGTACAAAGCGTGAGATTTTTGCTTTATAACCTAATCTTGAATTAAAATGCTCAATAATTCCATCTCTTTTATATTCATTTTTCTGTTAATCCAGAACTATGCACAACTTTATGTAGGTTTTTCACATCCATATAACATGCTGAAGTTTTTGGTTGCAGCAATGTGCATATGTGCAATGGGTATGAATACTTTTGCAGGACACTGTAATTTGGTGTACACAGACACACAACTTTATTTGTGTGTGTGTGTGTGTGTGCGTGTGTGTGTGTGTGTGTGCGTGCGTGCGTGTGAAAACGGAACCCTCCATGCTTGTGAGAAATGGAGGGAGAACAGCCCCGAGGTGTCAGAATACACTCACAGAGGGAGGAAGTATTAGGCCAGTGTCTCGACCTTAAGGTCTCCTTGTAAAGACTGCCAGATTTGGGAGAGAGAGAGAGTAAGAATGAACTCATGAAAACAGCAGATGGCCTCAGAGAGGGTACTGTTTACACATTTGTTGTTTTTTTTTAAACCACCAAATGATCGCTATATCAGTTTTGTTCAGGCTGTATACAAAAACACTAACTTATCCTGAGGCTAAAAGGATAAGGAGAGGTGGGAGAGGTTGATAACCTGGGATGGCCTCTAGCACGCACAGATAACTATTTCCTAACTGGGAGATAACCAAGGTCAGTCCAGCTGGCTGAAGACAGCTTGTTCTTAAGGAAGTTTGACAAGGATAGACTTGATTTTGTACTTACTTCAAATAATTTGTGTTCAGCAAAAACACTAAAATTCATGGTTAAATGTGAGAAAACATTAAAAAAGTTTAGGAGGAATGAAAACTTTCGTAAGGCATGGGGATTCTGTTTTCTCAGATGATTTGACTGAATTTACGCAAAGTGAAACCGCACCAGGTCAGTTTATTTTGAGGTCAAATTTCTTAAAAGAGAAGGAGCTGATTTGTTTTAGAGACTGAATACCATTTATTTTGTTCAGAACAGTCATTTATAGCATTTAATTACATGTCACGCTTCTGTTATCATGTGCTTAAAATCATGTAACAGAAGATATTTTGTAATTAGTCAGAACTTGTTGTGGAAACTTTAAGTATACAGTTTGGACAACCATCCCAGAGGCATTGCAAGGTAGCATAAACAGGCTGTTTTTCAAAGCCAAGAGCACTTTAGAAAAATATGCATAAATGGACTGCCACTGGCATTTTGTACATTTTATATTAAACCAAAAGTCTACTAAGACTCTATTTCTTCTTTAACCACAATCCTAATTTGCCTGGAAATAATGCTGCTGTTGACTGGCAAAAAAAAAATACACGACTTATGTGTTTTTGGAAATTAGAGAAAGAACATGCTGAGGCTGCCAGAGAGCAGCAGTAATAACGAAATGTCTGCTCCCAGCAGGAAATGACACGCATGTCGTTCCTGGGCATCGCAGAGTGGAGCTGAGTTGCCCAAATAAGGCTCTGCCAGAAACAACAACATTATACACAGATCTTTCTATGTGTGCATGTTAAAAAATAAAAAAAATAAAAAATCTGCAATTGGCCAAAGTACCTTCCTCTCATTATTTCCATCAACTTCCCCAGCAAGAAAATCCTCAATCCTCTGATGCCATTTGGAAGAGCCAAAACAACCAACAAATCCCACGCTGATCTGTAGAACCAAAATGATGCATTACAGGCTAACCAGAAATGAGAAGGATGAGCTGAAGATACACACTGTGCCACACATTAAAGCAACCAGCACAGTAATGAGGCATATTATGACTACCCAGCAAAAGGTTCCAAGCTAAATGTTGGGATTTTGTGATTGAATTACAAAGCATGTGATGCTATGAGCGGCGGCAGTTTCTGATATAGGGCAATCACCCAGGGTGGCGTCTTGTCAGGGGGCAGCATGATGACATTTCCCTCTGAAACTGCAAAGTTATATTAATTATACGTGAACATTTCCCTTTGTCTGTTTCTTTACTAAAGAAGCTCCATTTCCCCCAAGCCTTTTGAGGGACATAGCAAATGGAGAACAAGGACCTCTGGTCAGATGAAACCAAACCTGAACTTTTTGGCCGACATGCAAAACAAAATGTTCTTTAGAAAACTAACCCTGCACATCACTCTAAATAGCAGGTCAACTCTCAAACATGGTAGTAAGAGTATAGTGATGGTGTGGGAAGGCTTTTTTTAAGCTAGCTTTTGATGGCTATCTATATATTGTGTATTAATAAAGTCATGAATGTTTTGGTTCTTTGTGTCTGTCTGGTGCCTTTGAAATACGTATGCCCCTTTGTAACCTCCATGCAAACTATGGCCACTCCTCACATGTCTCACCAGTGTATATTCAAGATGGTGTCACATTTCCCGATAGCAATGCATGCATTCACCACCAAAACAAATATACAGCTAAGTGGTTCTATATTACAGAGAATCTCTTAATGGTTACATTGCTTATTTTGCACTACAGCTAGGTAGAGTAAAAAGTTCTAGAGAGCAAAAGGGGACCCCACTTCAGCAAGGCTCAAGGTCGCCTTGCTTTGTCTGCTGCCACTGTACTTTGCTCAAGAATCCCTTCTGAGGAATTATAATTGAGGATAAATATTATCAAGTGCAATCCGAGAGGGTGTTGTGTATTTGTGCTGGGGCCAAGACGAGAAACTCGATGAGACTGAACACCAGTTTGGGCCCTGACCACAGGAGAGCTTGGATGGAGGCAGGGGACCCATCGCGTTCTTTTGCCTGCCTCAGGCAGCAGGGAATACGGAGGTCAAAGGTCAAGGTAAGAAGTATAACGTCTTCAACAAGAGCTGCCTACTCAGGAGTACATCTAACAAAAAGCTGAACGTTGAACAAGTTTTATAACAAACAAGGGGCAGGGATTACTTTCACTCATGGCAGCCTTGTTCCTGGGGGTCTACATTCAGCCTTTTTCTTCTAGTCTCTCATCACTAGGTGGAAGAACAACAATCCATAATCCATCCGCTCTAATCTTGTGGAGGATAACTGTCAGCACCTACATACAACGTGAAATGCTTTCCGGCCTTGTTACAACGCTGGCACCAGTGGTAATCACTCTAATCCTGATGTATCCATGGTAAACAAAACCCTTTTGCACAGTCATTATCTATTCACAGCCAAAGGTTGTCAGATAACAAAGCAGATCTGGGTAAAGAGAGTGAGTGAAAGAAGAGAGAATGAAGCTAGAAGGAGAAATAGTTTTGGAGGAAGTCAATGAAGCTGACAACTGAGGGAACAAGAGAAGGTGGGGTACCATTTAATCATATTATATAACAATATGAGCGGTGTGCCAAGTGGCTTTTGGTTTGCTTTATTCAGATGAGGGTTTTGTGCTGTAAAATCCGCTGTTTTTTTCTCAGTCTTGATGTCAAAGGATATTCTATTGTTTCACTAAATCAGTGCAGTCCAAGAACAAAAGTGCAGAATAGACACATTTCTAGGAATCTGAACTGCAGTGATTCTTGAAAGAATAAAAAAGCAGCAATGACAACAAAAAATAGCTTCTTGAAACAATACCTGACATATTTTTTGTTGTTGTTGTACACAATAACAAGCAGGGAGCTGGCAACATGATGGTGGTGAAAATGGTGATGGATTTGTTAAAAATTCTAAGAAAACTCACAAAACTAAGGGAATGGTGCATAAGCAGAACTTTGGAGTTTGGACACACACAATGGAATCCAGTGAGGACTAAATGAAAACAGCCTGCTTAAAGGCAGAGTGATCGGTGGCATTGACATCAGGTGAGTTATGGATGGCAGTGGCCACTGACACAGAGAACAGACAGGGAAATAACAAACATAGAATAATTAACTACAAATCGTCAAAAATAAAGAAATCATCAAAAGCACAGAAATGACCTCAAAAATCAAACTTCAGGCAAATTTAAATTCAAAGTCCTTAAACCGACACAAGGTAGTTTATAATTGTAAAACAGATAGAAAAACACATGATTTTCAAAAATTCTGAAAAAGCTGAAAAATGTCTACTGGTTTTTAACCCTAAATAACTGATACACATAAAACCCAGTGTTACCAGTTGCCTTTATAAGTTACCAGATTAGTAATTAGTGTCCTCTTCAACCTAATTTAATCTCAGTATAAATGCAGCTGCTCTGTGAAGGCTTCTAAAGTTTGATAGAGAACATCAGAGAACTGACAGCGTTACGGATCCCCAGGATTTCAGCAAAGAGAATCTCTTGATAGGATGATTAGCCACGCACATCACAAATCTGGCCTCCTATACAAAAGAGGCAAAGGTAAAAAGTCTTTGTTAGGAGAAAGCCAAAAGAAATTCTTTTGACATTTTATCACAATCCATTCATATAGACACTTATCAAGACATAAGGAAACTTTTTGACCTCTGTGCAAAATGGTGGAGAAGTACCACTGCTGCTCATTCCTTTGAACACACCACACTCGTGAAACATGGTTGAAGTTTCATGTAGTGATTTTAGGAACAGAAAACGGGCTAGAGTAAGCTGGAAAAATGAGTGGAGCTAAACACAACACAATCTTGGAAGATACTTAGAGGTTTCAAAAGGTGCATGAATACTTTTGCAGGGCACTGTATCACAACTTGGAAGCGCCTCAAAATTTTTGGGAATAACAGATGCCTCACTGGGCTGAAAAGAGAAACAAAGTAATGGTTTTCAGAGCAACCACGAAGTTTCCTTTGCATCCATTAATTTAATTTGGATATGTTTACTAAAAGGAATTTAAGGATTGAATTCATGGTGCATTTTCCTGTTCATTTGCGTGGAGCTGAGAAGGTGAGAACATATCGCAGAGACTATATGCAGCGCTATTTCAAACAAAAGTCAGTGAAGGCAGCAAATATTTCCGACACAATGTACCTGGAACACACTCTTGACCTTGCTCCTTATTATTACTTATGGAATGGTCGACATATTTTTGGGCTCTCAAACACCTTCTCGTCTTTCCATAACAATTTGATTCGATAATATCTGATATTTATGTTATTGACTCAAAGAATGAGCTGTGGTGCTGTAAGAGACTTTGAGTTGAAGCACTTGAAGCAGGTATACTTGAAGGTAAAAAAAGGTAAAGAAAAAAAAAAATCTGCTTCAGCAAAAGCACCGTCAAATAGCAGTTTACGTTTCAGATGCATACTTCAAATGCCACAAACTAGTTTGAATGTCCTCTGTTGTCTGTTTGCCAGGTAAACATGCACACAGCACAGTTTTTAAATCTGAAATCTTTAAATGCTGAGCCCTCTTATAATCCCATGTGGTATGTTCCCACTTCACTAGTAATTGTATTTTCTCTTCACGTATTTAACAGAACAACATGGCGGCAGCGCTCCTAATTTCTTCCTTCTGCTTGGAGGACAACTCAAGTGTTGAGTGCAAAGAGAAGTGCACACAATTAGCTAATATAATTCACAGATGTGCTCGCGGAGCATTTCTGCCTCTCTGTTCTTCATCTTAAAGCTGCACAGCGGGCCGAGCAACCTGAGAGTTATAACACGGCCCTCTGAGCTTTAACCTCGCAGTGACCCGCTGGCACATGCATTTCATATGACGTCGTAATTAAAATACACTAATTTGATAATAACGCAATAACAGCAGCACCCGAAGGGCTAATTTAAAGAAAACATTTCCGCAGACTCCCGGTGAAGCATAAAGCTCCATAGAAAATACAGTAGCCCGTCGGTGCTCTTTCTGAGGTCTCCTGGGTATTTTGAGGTACTGATTTCATACCAGAGTCATTAAAAACCTTGTTCCCCTTTGGCTGTGAGCGCCTGCCTGGCGTCAAAGCCTGTGAGTTATATTAGATCCCCAAGGTGTAAACCCGATGAATATCAGGTTGTTTTGGAAAGGGTTAAGGCTGAAGCTCTTTCATAGCTCCAGGTACGGAGGAGATTCAAAGTCAAGCATGAGCAGGTATCCTATGTAGACTGGAGAACCGGTTCCATTTGAAACTTCTAAACATTTTAGGCTTGTTCTCTGACTAATTGTTTATGCAACTGTTCAAAGGGATAAGCTAGGTGACGAGTGAGATCAGGATAACAAAGTGAGACGCAACAACACATCAATAATGTTGTAAGAGAAATTCAGAGAAAATCATACCTTAGAACCAGTAAAGATAAATGTATGTAAAAAAAATATGAAGCTGATAAATCATAATCAGGCCTTTTATTGTTTTTCAAGGCAAATATGTAATCTTAGCTTCAATATTTTGACACAAAAAGAGCCACTTAAGTCACACTCTCTAAAACTGAACATCCTCTTTCACATAATGACAGTTTTGGAAGCCTATCACAGCTGAGTTTTGCTTTCCAAACATTGCATAATTATTCTTCAGCAACTTTTTGGGGTTGTCCTAAATTACTTTTTGGTTGCTCCTTATCACTTTCACCACTTTTATTCATAATTCTCAGCTTTAGATATTCTACCACCGTCATTAGCAGCAAGCCCAAACACAATGATGAAGGAAATACTGACAAATTAATATATGTAAAAGCTAATGCAATAAGTACGGTTTGCAGAGTAATTCCACCGTCTATTTTTAACTAAGTTTTAGGTGCTGAAGTAGAAGGATTGTCACATCCGGGATGACTAAGAATCTACACCGGAGTATTAACAAAGTTATGAAAGCTGTCACCCCAGCCTCTCCCACAAGCTGTCCAGCTTCGTTAATCATAACAAACTTCCTCATGGAAAGGCTCCGGACCTAAACCAAAGTGTGCATTGACCACGGTTGCTATTAACAGCAAACTACCAAGTTTGTCCCTGATTCCTCCTCATTAAAAACAAAGACAGGGAACTGAAAGCTGGAAAATAATTTGTTCTCCCCTTTCTACCACAGGCTTGGTGGCTTTGAAGCCTACGGGAGTGGAAGTGAACTGATTGAACTTACTCACTGAGGCTTGCTCTGCAAGACTTAAATCATGCCACTGACCCATTTGTGGGTGTGTTTACCGAGCCGATGTCCAGTTTCTTTTTCCGTCTAATGATCTGCACTGACACGGTGAGGCAGGTGGGACGTCTGCATGAAGCCATTCCTGGTGAAATCTGCTGAAAAACAGAGCAGATTGTCAACTTAGAGACAGTTCTCGTTTCTTCATAAAATTTTAATTATATTTCATTAGTTTAGGCACACTGGAAAGGATCTAAAGTGCATATCTGAGGTTTTCTGCCCTCCTCGAGGGTGGTCATGGACACGGTTTACTTTCACAGGCAAAAGCTTCCATTTGCCATTGTTGTGCTAAACACTGCTTTGGCACAGAGGAAATTGAATCAAGGAGCTATCCAGCGGCGTTCTTTGGGCTGTCTTGTCTTTATCATTTCCATCAGCCTGATCAGAAACACATTGGGCTCCCACCAGCCAAGGGTCAAAAAGTCACAAAACCTTTGGCAGGCAGACATTTCCTGAGCACTGCATCATATGTTGCCAGTGCTGGATTTTTGCCGGTGATGTAATTCGAAAATAAGGACTAATTTATTTAGCCAGCAGCACTCAAGTTGTTGAAAACCATACATCAGTCGGAAAAAGCAAATAAGGCTTTATGTACATTTAATTTTTTTTTTTGTCTTAGTGTTATTCTGATGCAAATTGTCCTGTTGTATTAGTAGATCATTTGCAAGGTGATTAATAAAAATAAAATAAAAAAACATAGCACATCTACAACAATAAAGCTTTACATTGCAAAACGTTCCTATGGTCTTCACTGTCATAAAGCGGTACATCTACATCTTTACATACTCCACTTTACTATAACTTGATTATTTTTAGTATGACCTAATCCGTTTCCAATCATTATGGAGCTGCTTTACTTCACTCTTCTTTTTACGCCCCTTCAGCTCGCTCCACACAGCCGTATCCCATCTTGCACACGTAATTGGAATATCGCACATTTTGAAGGAGGTTGGCTCTGTTTAAATGTCACACATTTAATTTTGTGTGGTTCTGACTATTGAAGCAAGAGGAAAACCATGCAAAACACTGAACTTAATCTGGAGGTGGAGGACATTCAAAACAACAACCAGTAGGTCAAAGGTACGGTCATCTAAGCAAGTTCATACTGAGAGCATAAACGCGAGATGCAAGAAACAAGCCACGACTGCTTTTACCACTGTTGATGTGAAGGTCAATCAGAAAGCGACTGCACAGGCTTAGTGTCCATAAGAGGTGTGGCGGGAGGAAATACAGCAAATGTATACATACTTCAGCATCGAGATGTTTTTCCTAATGTGTGGTAGGAAAAAAAATATTTCTGTTAAACAGAACACGTTTTCACTTAGATCTCGGGGAGATACTTTATCCTCATGTCAAAATGGGATCCATGTAGGTTACTCCAAGACAGAATTCATAAGGTCACATTAATCAGCATCTTAAGCTTCTTGCAAAAGAAGCTCCATTTTATTCACTGCATCCACGTGGATTTATTTGGTTCAGGTAACAGAATGAACACTGCTCTTTGTTTTTAAAAGCAGGTATCATGTCTGCTTTTATTTATTTATTTTTCTTTTTTTCCCCTGAAAATGAGGACACACACACACACACACACACACACACAACATTGAACATAGAACCTGACACCATCAGAACAAGAAAATAAACTTCAGGCCACAATATGTTATGATCATAAGGTGCCTTTTATGTCACATTATTATAACACCAATGCAATTAGGAATCAAAGAACAGAGAAACGGCAAATTTGGAAAAAGAAAAAAAAGAAAAAGAAAAAAAATGGAATGTTGCACAGCAGAGTTCAAAATGGATAAAACATGAAATAGAATTAGAAAACTGAATAGTGGTAAATTAACTATAAGTAGGCAAAATACATTATTCATCACTTTTAAGGGTTTGAGATGTGTTCAGCTCACATCTCCATACATTTTGTACCTGAGTTTTGTTTTCTTCTTCAATTATTCTTATTGTGAGCAAAGAAGTAAAAGTGCAATTAAGGAAATTTAAACTGCAAAAATATATTCCCAACCTTATTGAGAGAAATACAAAACAAAAAGCATACAAAAGTTTAGATCTTCATAAGGGTAAATGACACCCTTATTTGGTGGCTCTCTGCTCTCCTAAAAAGGCACATCTTTTTTGATTTATGTGCAAAAACATGACATAACCATGTTGTCATTTAACAACAGCAATTCAATTTAAGCACAAAGGCAGCAAAAATAGCACTTTTGTTCCCGATGTCTTCATTGTCTCTGACCACGCTCCTGCTTAAAAGCGATGATGAACTTCCAGGCCTCAACATAGTGGGACAGGAAGACTTCTTCTGGGAAGTGCTCCTCCACATCTGGAGGTATGTCCATGTCTTTTTGTTCCATGTAAGACACCAAAGATTCTTTCAAGCTTGAAAAGAGAAAAAGAACAATTTCAAAAAAGGATTGGGAAGAGCAATCGTAGAAATACAGCACAAGGCATGAACAGCAACAGGCTTAGTGATACATCAAAACACTTTTCTTTTTCTTTTTGGAAAAGTGGACCAAATAAGTCAGCAATATTAAGCAAAATAAAATAAATAAAAATAAATAAAAATTTGAAGTTCTGCATTCTCCATGTGATCTGGTAAAAAACTTTTAGTTTCCAAATTCATACAGTGTTTACATCAGCAAGGATTAAAAAAAAATATATATATAAAATATATATATATTTAGTACATAAAGAAAATTTATATTACCCCCAATCAGGCCTGTAGGTATCAGGATCATTGGACTTTTTAAGGACCAGGACCAAGAACTCGTGCATTTCTAACAGGAAAGTGTCGGCACTGTTCCTGGAGAAGAAGGCGGTGAGCAGCCTGTGCTCTTCCTCTCCCAGAGGCTTCTTGTACTTTTCTGGGACTCCCACAAATGGGTCCTGAAAAACACGAGAATCAGCAACACAGCATTTAGATGTTCTCCTAGCATAAGCTAGAGATTGCCACCACCGGCACTGGCAGGAGAGGGGAAAGTGAAGTCTTACCCTCTTCAGCCGCAGCATGTTTTCCGATTTAAGTGAAGCCAACAGCTGCCACAGAGCAACACAATGCTTTAGGCAACACATGCTGAAAACCTGCAAGGAAAAATGGAGACCATTCCCTGATAAACACCTCATGCACAAGACTATGTTCACTAAAATGAAATATATCTTTCAGGCTGGTTAACAAAAAAGTTGCAACAAGAGGCAAGTTTGTGTGCTTTGTGGGCGTAGAATGTAACCAAACAGTCTAGACTGCGGAAGAGGGAGTGAACATGTAGAAGATAGCGCGACCGCCGTCTCAGATAGGCTGACCTTGACGATATGCTGAGCCACCTGGTTTCCCATCTGCAGCACCTCCTCTAGGTAGCGGGAGAGCTGCATGTGGGGCTCCCCCCCCGTCATGGCGAGGAAGCCGAGCGCCACTTCCAGCGTGGACAAGGCCTCGCACACCTCGCTGTAGGAGTGCAGCTCCCCAGCGACGGAGAAGAGGGTGAGGGTCTGCAGGGGCTCCTGATGGCATAACCAAAGACATCCCAGATACTCATGTGAGCTTGTGCAGCAATACTTATAAAGTATGTAATGTATATTGCATGAACAATAATCAGAACCTGGCACAAGAACTGACAACATTGGAACTTTTTCACAGCTAAATTGCTTTACAAAGCCGAAATACTCAAAGTATTTCATTGGGATTTTACATGATCCACCAACACTAAGTAGTACATAATTATCAATATCAATTATTATCTTTAAACCTTTTCACGACTTTATCCCTGACCTCCATGGCTGTGCTGTTGGTCATCACAATGCCGTTTGTTTTATTAATGTTCTAAAATAAATTCCTGATGCCTGCTCAGAAATGTAGATGGTTTGGTTAGACTGGATTTTATTGAGGCGAATCAGGATAAGGGGTATAAATGCAGTTAAAAACAAGGAGTATGAATAACTTACTTGCACAACTTTGGACTTAACATCTCTGAGGATTATCTGGTAGTCACGATCGTGTCTGTTGACCAGTGTAGGAATACCCTGTAATAAGAAGACGTTCATATGAAGGTTAAAAAAAAAAAAGAAAGTTTTGTCAAACTTCAAAAAAAAAGTTGCTGTAGCTGCTTTTTGCATGTGCTCACGTCGAGAGTGATTCGAGGTTTTCCCAGCAGAAAGCGCGAAATGATCTGCTGCTGGATCTTGAACAAGTCATATTCATGAAGGGTCTCTTGGCCCTTCTCGATGCTGTACTGAGTGTTGGACAGAATCAGGGGCATCAAGTCCCGCTCCAGCTCGTAACGGATCACATGCAGATCAGTGAGATCTGCAGGGCTCACTTTGTAGCTGTGAAATTCATACATGGAAATAATGCAGTGTGTTAGCTGCGTGCCACCGTGATTATCTAAAAAAAAACCACACAGGATCTATTTGCAGAATATGTCCAAACATGAAGATGAGGAAAAATGTGGCAAGAGCGCCCTCACCTGGTCTCTTCTCCAGTATGCTTGTCCACGCAGTAGATGAGGTCATTGTGCAGAGCAATCAGGTAGCTGATAAGAGCCGTGGAGCACAGGCCTGCGCCCTGTCGCTGAGGCAACAGCACCTTCAAGTCACTGTTCAGGTCCAGGTCCTTCTGGCAGAACTCATTTGGGATCTTAATCTCACCTGAAGGACATTTTCACGCAAATTAGACTAACACTCCGTCACTAGAGCAGGTTTACTGTTGTTGTTTTTGTTTACCATTGGTTGCCAGAGACACTCTCAGCTGGTTCCAGGTTGTTAGGAAGATTTTGATGTATTTCTCATACCAGGCTTTAAGTGAAACTGTGACCAGAAAGAAGCCAGACATGTTTTAAGACACATGGAGCCGCTCTAAACTATGCCGACTGACCACAGCATATTTACACTCCCACCCCACTCCCCCCTTTTCAAGGATACTATATCATTGTCCTATTTTAGGATAAATGTACCCATTTCCTGGCAAACAAGAATACAAAACGCATTCTGCCAAGTATCTGACCATGAGGTTTAAACGAAAAGCCAACATGTAGTTCAATGATGCACTGCATAATGCGAGTGACGTGGCTGAAAAAGCTGAAATCGATGTGTCTGGACGGTCCAAGTACCGGCTTTCTGACTGTGAAGAAACTCATTGATTGTCTCGTAGGTCAGCTCAGTGATGTTCTGAAACTTCTTCACCAGATTCTTCTGCAGTGTGAGGATGTCAGGGAGGTACTTCACCAGTCGGAGCTCTGCTTCCTACGAAAACAAATTGTTATAAAATTCAAAGACACTTGTTAAAAATGTGTAAAATCTAAGGCAGACGGTTTTAGAAAATTGTACTAATATAAATTTTAGTACAGCAAAACTGCCGCTACAACAATTTTCTTTTTTTCCGACAGATTTTTTACCATGTGAACCAAAAAGTCTTTAAGGTGTTCAAAGTAACCTCCCAGCAGAGAAGCTGCTCTTGAAGCTCGCAACTTTTTGCTGCTGTTTTCTCACCTTGTGGAGAAATCTCCAAAGCACAGGCACAGTGTCTTTGCCATCGTTCTGCTCCAGGATGTGAGTGAGGCTCAGCACACACACTTTCTCCCTGCAGCTCCACACGGCGGAACAGTGGAGCAGAGAGTTCGCCGGCAGAGACGCCAAAAAGAGACGAGGGTCACCATACACCAGCTTCATGATCGGGTTGGCAGAGATCCGAGAGTCTGCCCGGATGAAGGCGTTCACTTCTTTTAGGTGTCTGTCCAAGTGCTGGAGAGGAGAAGGTGACGGATGGCGATATGTTTTACTTAGTTCCCTCATGAACATGGATGACAGAACCATCTCCTGATTCCAATACGATATATATGTCCTACCTTTAGCTGAGGTGCGATGACAGCATTGCTCATTTCCAACTCCCATCCATTTCTGGCCTCTTTATTCGAAAGCCGATTGTCATAAGGAACTGGCCCTGGAAAACAAGCCCAAATAATTTAAACTAGATTCATCAGTAAGTCAAAGCTGAAAAAAATTACAATGATACAGGCCTCATCATAAATTCTTTATTTTCCTAAATGTGTTTTTTTTTCTTCTTGGCCACTAGAGATCGCTGTTTCTCAAACAAAGGTATGGGGAAAAAAAAAAAAAACCTGAGATGCACAGCCATGGAGTTTAATAGGTAAGATGCAAAGAAAAAAAAAATAAAGATTCAATGCCAAATAACTTTATTTAAAGTTCCCATATTATAGAATATAGAATATTATTTGGTGTAAAGGGTCACCAAGATCGTAACTTACATTTCTGTTGCTGGTGGGGTCCCAGCAAGCTGCTGATTACCAGGTGAACTGTCGTGATTGTGTCATCTGTCCCCTTTCCCAGTGATTTGATCAGATGTTCCACATCTTTTCTCAGGTGATTAAGAAGGAATGCAGCAGGGTCTGGAACTTGAGGCTTAATGATTGCAGAGATTAACTAAAAACACAAAAAGGAAACTATTAATGATGAGAAAAGAAAAAAGAAAATCTGACAGGAATACTGCGATCACACAGCTAAATAGTTCTAGCCTAGTATTTAATTCAACTTCAGTCCTTTTGTTTTATTTTTATTCATATTTTAATTTTGTTTAGGTTATTTTACGCTGTCAATTTAATTCGGTTCTATGAGTTACCTCTATTTCATTACACATCATAAAAGGAATATAATTTCATGTTTATGTATTTGTTAAATGCATATTTTTAATGTTTAAAATTATAATGATGAGGTCAATAAACATTTCCTCGTTCATTATTGCAACATCATTGCCCCTATTTTTATCAGATTTTGTTTTAGTTACCTCAAAATTATTATTTTATTTGCATAGTTTAATATTTTCTGCTGCTCTTTTCCCTCCTTTTTTTTTGCTCTTAAACTCTGTAAAGTATGTCATGTTCCCAAAAAGCGCAAAATAAAATGGGTTTGTTACCTGTGTGTGATTACAGGCCCCGAGCAGCATTGCCATGTGAGTGAGCATTCGGACAACGTTAAAGGGAACAGGAGACATGTTCTTTGTGTCCAGCATATCTGGATTGTCCCGGCGACTTGGATCACCGAGGATGTGGCCTGTCTGGGTGCGGTCACCTCTGTCAGAGGACGTTAAAAAAACAAAAGAAAATCCTTGAGCAAATGTGATCAACTTTCTCTTCGCACATTTTCCCCTGGATTTTGGAAAGCACTTACTGCATTGCAAGAACCTGAAAACCCTGCACAGGCGCATGGTTGTTTCCTCCAATTACAGCACCACAGTCTACGCAAAGACTGGTTTGCATTGGCTGGCCACACTAGAAAAGCACAAGTTGCAAAAAAAAACATTTCACAATATAAAAGATAAAGATCTAGAAAAATGAGAGTTTTTACAATATTTTTACTAATTTGATTGAATGTAGCATACCTCCCCAATGGTGCAGGGATGACCATTTGGACAACCTGTGCGACCAGACGAAACGGTTCAACTTTTAATGGTATGGGAGTTTGATCTGAAATTTCTCGAGTGAGTCTATAAAATCGTTGTTCTTTACTTACGGTACCACTGCAGTGGGCCCAGAGCTTGTTGAGCCGCTGCTACGATATCTTCCGGCATAGAGGGCAAAAACGCTGCCTGTAAAACAAATTTTAAAAAGTTGCACATCAATTTCAAAGTTATATTTGCTGTGACTGAAAAAAAGCTGTAACACAAACCTGCATGTTGACAGGCGTCAGTGCCAGCTGCTGAAGGGGAGCTATGATCCCCTGGTTTCCACAGAGCAGTACAGCAGCTAAGTGAACAGTTAATTCCACTGCCACACTTTGGGCCCCGGAGGTACCGGGGCGGGCAGAAAGAGGCCCCATTTTGTTGGTCACCAGAGCTTGAGCGAAGGCCTTCACCTCTGGGCTGGCAAGGACTTTGGATGCCTGGATGTAAGCTGAAAGCGCTTCAAGTTGCTGTTGGTACAATTATACAGAAAATATGCAACATCAGTTCTAAATACACACACACAAGAAAAAAAAAAGTCAATAAAATCTTCATATTATTTTTTTTTTTTTTTAAGAATTTTATAATTAAGATCTGACCGAGATGATAATATGAAGAGCCACAATTAAAAACATCTGAACTTGAATTAATTTCATTGGAGTTTTATGTGACACAACAAAAACTAGTGGGTAATTGTTAACTCAAAAACAGACGGTACATGTTTTAAAATCTAAAAAAATGACGTAGGTGTTCAGTTTCAGTGGCCTCTATGCGGATTCTCAGAAATATCATCCAGAAATAACATACAGTGCAACTAATTGTACTATATTTCAGTATAAAGTAAGAGCTCTGTTTGGTTTATTGGAAACCATCATTACTGAACAATGCATACATTCTCCATTAAATGAGACTGATCTTGAGCTATTGTGAAAGAAGAATGTCCATAACCCTAAACAGATGCCACAAAAGACTTGGAGCTTTAACAGCATGATTCTGTAAAGTATTGACTTGTAGGAGCTTAAGACGTTTCAAATTTTTATTTGTAAAAAAACAACAATAAAAAAGTGAAGTATTGCATAGTTTTCCCTCCACTTGATATTTTTACACCACTTTGTGTTTGTCTATCACATATACTTTATGTGCCTGTATTCACGTGAACGGATGTGAATGCAGGCAGTGTGTATGGATGATATATATATATTTTTTTTTCAGCGAATGCTGCTCTTTGGCTAATTTAGGGATTTAGATTTAAGAATGTACCTGCGGCTTGGGGTGGAAGCCCTCATTAGCGTGTCCATAGAGAGTGGTGATTTCTCTGTACAGTGCTAACAGAAGGTAAACTGCTTTCAGTTGTGGCGCACATCTGCAACCCTGTAATACATTAAAATAACATAAAGATACTCATTAAAACATACATACAGAAGCAAAGTCCTGGATTAAAAACAAATTAACAGTAAGTAATAACATTACCTCGCAGGCCTCATCCAGTCCTTCTACTTTGCCTTCCATAACTGTCTTTGCAACAGCTTCTCTGATTGTCTTGTAATCGTTTCCGCAGACAAGATAGTGATCTACTGGGGGGGTCTCCTCGTCCTGGGTGTAGGGAAAAATAAATCACAACAGTTGATAGGCGTACATAACTGAGCAACTATCATCAAAAACAAAAATCACACTGAACCTGGAGCTGAACTTCTTCAGGGAAGAGCCAACTCATCTGTCCCCGCCTAAGACGTTTCTGGACAAACTCCACTCCATATTGGCTGCAAATCTTGCGGATCAAATAGACACGATACCAGTCGTTCCCACTCCGCCTGCACAGGTTCACCACGCTGTCCAGAAAGGCTGCGGATCCATTATGATCACCTTCAGGTGAGCCTGGAAACAGGAAGAGAACATTTGAAACACTCCTAAAGTAAAAGAGAAGAGACATTCTTCTGCACCATAACACCAGCATTACAGACCTGTTTCTCTCATATTTTCCACAATCAGACTGGCAGTCCTGTCCAGGTCCATTCGCACTCTGGCCAACTGCTGCAGATACTCCACAGACGGTTTTTCAGGATGCTGACCGTGTGTTTGCAGACACTCAGTCAGAAAGGCACTTTCATTCTGAAAATACGCCTTCTGATCTGCAGCAGACCTGAACTGGAGCCTTTCAAACATGGAATCCTTTAGAGAAAACAGAGGAAATGAAATGGTTAAAAAAATAAATAATAAATTGCAAAGCATTGTAATGATATTCTACAATCTGGGTGGAGCTTTCACAGCCAAACTCACCTCCAGACAGTTGATGTACATGCAGTAGAGTTCAGTTTTGTCCGTCTCATCCAACATGTTGCTCTGTTCAACAGCCACCAGATGCTGCTGCAGATATTCTTTCACTTCATCAAAGCTGAAAAAAAATGTATCTATGTTGAGAGATGTCGCCACATAGAGCAGCCTCCACCTGTATCTGCTTCTCAGTACAGATGTGCAAAAACAGCTAAAACCATTGGACAAAAAAAGAAACTAAAAAAATGGAAAAAAAAATAATTGTTTGCTGACATAATTTTTTCAATCACTAAAGAAATCACACAAAAAAATATAACTAACTGAAGACTCCATTAAATTCATACTTTTCTTTTTGAACTTGATTAGTTTTTAGATGTTCTAGCTAATAGTCCTAGATTGATTTTCTGCTTCTTTGGGGCATGAATGAAATGACACGGAGACCTTTTTCATCCATTCTTCAAAATGGGAAGAAAAGAGAAAGTGCCATTCAAATAAAGCCAGTGTGTACTCAACTAAATTTTGGTTAGCTAAAACTTGCCCATGTCCACAATAAGAGCAACAACAACAACAAAAAAGGTTAATAGAATTGGAAGTGTGATGAAACATGACTAAACAAGAATTTCACTTGCCACCATGCATCATTTGGGGGCAGTGGAAAAGATTTAAAATTCGATCTCCAGAGTTGACTTTTAGAGAAATGCATCTTGGGGTCAGAAGTTCTCCTCAACAACCTTTAGACACCATCTACATATCAAAAAGATTCTTAATGGGGTTTAAGTCAGATGAGTTTGTTGGCCCATTAGGATTTGCATTGAATTTTGAAATATTAAAAAAATAAATAAAAAAATAATTGAAAGCATTAAAAGCAGATGCGCTAATACATAACACATCAGGGGGAAAAAACAAAAACATAATATTGAATTACCTTCCCCCCCACTTAATAAAAGTATTGGAATGAAAACTGGAACGTTCTAGATGTACCGAAAGATATTATGCATTTGATTTTTTTTTTTTTTTCCTGCGGGACTCTGAATATAAGAAGCATACAAACACAATGCAGCTAGAATAACATGCAACCATAACACCTCACCTGTACTTCATCAGAAGTTTGAGCACCACCGAGCGAACAACAGGATTTTTATCAGCAGAGTCATCAAATGGAGAAAGCACCTTTGTCAGCATTTGTCGATTGGCTGAAAAAAAAAAAAAAAAAAAAAAGATGTTTATTGGATTTTACACACACATCTGACAAAAAATATCGATCAGGGTGATAAGGCTGTATCACAGTACCTCTGAGTAAGGGAACCGGGCTGGCCTCCACCATGAGAAAATTCAATAAATGAAAGATGACGGCTGATGATGGTGGAGAGTTGTCCTTGAAGCACACAGTAGACACCAGGTCTATGAAGAAAGCGTTGCAGCGCTTCCTGAACTGAGCATGCTGACCAACACGAACCCTAAACAAAGCAAGACAAACGGTGACATTACAGCTCGCGTCAGACAACTCCAGGAAACAAATATGCATAAAAAAAAATAATAAAAAAATTACTCACCTCATCTCATCTGAAGGAACCAATGGGAAGTTTTCCTCAACTGGCTGCATGCAAAGTGGGCAGTACATCTGACCGGGGACCAGCCACTGTTTGATGCAAGCTACACAGTAGATGTGATTACATTGTAGGCAGAGTGGGTCTTGAGGGTCTCCCATGCAAACTGGACAGACCATATGACCGAACCTGGAGACAGAAAATACAAACATTACTACAAGAGCTGTTTCATTCAAGAAACACCAATTTTCAGTAGGAAACATTGCGTTATGGATTAAGTAAATAACACACTCTATGTCTTAACATTTAATACCATTTTAGAACAAGACAAAAAGTATGTTTTAAATGCAGTTGGTCAGTTTTTTTTTTTGCACTAACAAAAAGCCTATTGTAAAAGCAACCAAACAGAATAAATTAAGGTACTAAGCAATAAATTAATTTAAGAATATTTCACTACTCTCACACATTATTACAGACAAAGGTAGAAACAGATAAACTATTTGGCTTGTGCCAAGAGTAATATTTACACCCTAGTTTGGATAGGCTTTGACTGAGTTTCAAATATATTTCATTACCACATCTGATATAGTGAATTAGGAAAGTGAACAGAGAGCAAAGAAGATTATTTGCAATTAACCTCATCATAGCAATGTTCAACAACAGAATCACAATGTTATGTTTTCCTAATAATATGCAGCCTCAAGTGTAATTCAAAGGAGATAATTGTCATCTATTTTAGGGTAAATTTTTACCTGGATAACATTAAATGCACTACACATAATTCTGACTAGCTATGGCAAATATATATTGCAACGTCGATTTTTCACCTGAAAATGCGTTCCACGGCTCCATCTTTGCAGTTTTTCAGCAAACCAATCACTGCCTCGAAAATCTGCTGAGTTTTAACGTCAGAATTTTTTTCAAGAATCTTAATGGGAAAGAAAAATTAAGAGATTTAAGTTTCACTGGGAAAATGACAAGTAAGCACAAAGTCAGTTTCATGCTAACAGGCTCATCTCGAAAAACGAAAATTAAAAAACACGTAGAAACCTTGCCAAGCCCTCGCATATGCTCCAACACTAAAGGTGTGAGCTTCGTGTCCAGCTGTTCAATCTCCATCAGCATGTGCTCCACGAACAAAGAGAGAGAAAATATGCGATTCCATCCAGATCTACATGCAAAGACCAACAACAATTGAATTCCTCAGTCTGTGTTATTAAGTAATGAACTTTGTTCCCTGATTAAGGTTTTCTCTTGACTTACTGGACTCTGAGGACTATCATCTTGCTCCTCTCTCCATAATGTCTCACACTGTCTTCTGAACAGATCAGTTCAATGGGAACTTGAAGTTTCTTCACCTGCCTGAGCCAAGCTTGTCTTTGAGCATCGGTGGCCAGCACTCTGGGCTCCAGGTGCTCCAAACAAGCAAAAGCAGCATAAACGTCGAGGACCTTGGAGACATGGAACATGTGTTTCAAGATTTGAAAGTCAAAAGCCTGAAGACTTACTCAAAAAATATACTTTAAAAATTAAGAGGGGTAAGTTGAGGCTTACAAGTTCAACGCTGTCTCCTGCATGTGGGTTTCCCAGAAGGTCTTTGGTCACCTGGGGTTCCGTGCACATCATTCTGGAGAGGTTCTGAAGCCGGTTTTTGAACTTGTGATAAGCAGCATGAACCCATGGAAGAGCTGTCATTTTCTCTGTGTCGTTCAGCTGCAGTCGTAGTTCACTGACGCAGCTATTCAAGGCACCACAGAGGAGCTAAAACAGCAGATCATGTGGTTTAATACAACATGTACAACTTCTCTGACAATGTGACATTTTATGGCATTAAGTAAAATCAAGACAACCTTCAGGTCTTCTGAAGAAGTGACATTCATCGACATGGAGATAAAGTCTTGAAGGTAGCGATGGTAAAACTCCATCTGAGTCTCTGAATCAGCTTTCTCAATGTAGCGCCCAAGTGGCGTATTCCAAAAGATCTCAATCAGTTTCAATTGATTGTGTCCTGTAAAATCAAAATTGATACAAAAATGGCAAAGTCTGTATATCTGCATCTGTGACAGATCAACTTAAAGATCTATTAAATGCTTATACCTTCATTCTGAAGGACATGAACGCAAAGTTCCTCCAAATAGTCCTTAATTCTCCAGCTGAAGGGCATGATGCAGCCTATGTTTCTATCTTGAGGAATGTAGTTCTGCACAAGGATTGTTCTTGTCTCAGAGCTGAGAAAGATATAAATATGCAAAGGTAAACAGAATGTTCAAGTAGATTATATAATAATAATAAAAAAAAAAAAAACACGCGACTTCCACTGACCTGGAGTCCATTGCTAGGTGTGAGATTTCCACCAGCTTTTCATCGCCAAAGATATCCAACCACAATCTCTTCACTGCCTCAGAGCAGTTTTTGTCAAGCAAGAGATCCATGTTTTGGTCCCGGTCAATCACTGACACTAGATGTGCCAAAATGGGGACCACCACAGCTTGAACACGTTTCCATAAGGTGTGTCTGAAATAATGGCAAAAGAAGTCAAGAAAAGCTTTCAAAGACACTGCTTTGCATCCTATTAGTAGTTACCTGAAAGTGCCTCCTTCCTGCAAGGCATCAATGTTTGAAGCCTCTTTTAGGACCCAGTTGCTCTTCATGAACGTGTTCCCATCATGAATCAGTAGCAGTGAGTGAAGACGCTTCTTCACGGTTTGAAGAAATTCATCTGCAGACACACAAAATGACAAGTACTGAATCTGTAGGGAACATATACATGATAATTATAAAATAAAAATGCAAATGATGTCACTGCAATAATTTAGGAAACCAAAAAACTTTTATTCCTACCTACAGCTGCAAACTGATTGTTACTGTCAGAATAATGTCATTTACATTAGGTCACGATTCAATTACCTCGATTATTAAAATTCCTCAAGGCAAATTATTTGCCTCAAAGCTACATTAAATTAAGTTTTACTGTTTAGTACCAAGTGTTTTGTCAGGGTGATTATATATTTGTGTTGCGCGATGCTCTCATTCTGTTATGAATTGTTGACCAATGCTAAGTGCTAGCAGCAGTTCAGTCCTGGGCATCCAGGGGTTATTTCATTGTTTGATTAGAATGTCTTGGTTTTCATAATTTTTCACAGAACCAACAGACATCCTTAAAACTGACTGGTTCAACGCATAAAATAGGACAGCCTTTCTCCTCCAAGAGCTCCAAGGTGCCCAAGTGGCAGATGTAACCCATTTGTCAGTTGTACTCTGAAAATATGTTTTTGTTGCTTTTAAGAACGGTCAGTCAATGGGGAGTTATTACCTCCAGTTTGTTCAGTGGATGTTATTTCTAAGAACAAGGTGAGTAGGTATGTATTTGTGCAGGTGTACTCAGTGTGTACTGTATTTAGACCATTTCCTGCTCCCCATCCATGAACTGATGGAGACAAGATGGAGAATGAGCAGAGCTGCGTTGCTCTGTGACCCAAAAAAGCCAGAGAAAACTATGGTTATTCTGAAATTTTCACTGGCATTTCATTACATATCATAGCAAATGTATGAAGCAACATTTTTTGCAAAATTATCTAAACTGTGAAAATGAAAGGAAAACATGTTTTCTGTCGTACCCCTTAGTTCATCAGTGTCACTCAGGAGAGTTAAAAGGATCTCAACCCGTCGAGTGCTGCGGAAGCCACTTGTCACTTGGTCCCTCAGCATGCCAACAGCAGTCTGCACACAGCTCCGGAGCAATGATGTGGTATCTACAACATTATCCAAGTCCTTCATGAAGAAAAAAGACAAATTAAAATAAAAATATGCACTTACAATGAACATAGTGTAAAAAAAAATGTATTACAGCCATATTCAATAAGCTTGTTTGCAGATTAAACCTTTGAGCAGGTACTGAACATTTAGCAACCTATTTCTACATTAAGAATCTTTATATAATGGCCTAATGTAATATTCTTAAGTGTCATGTTTTTATTAGCTGCAGCCTAACGTGAAAGTCATCACAACATAACAAAACACTTGAAAACATCAGTCTTTGTATAATTAATCTGTTTCACTTAGTGAATTAATTTACTGAACAAAAAACATTTAAATAATATTCTTGTTCATTGGATAAGACATTAGTTTTACCTAACTAAAAATGTGAAATATATCGTCTATACTTACGCTTTCTTCCAACTCTTCTTGCACACTCTCTGTGTACATGTCATCAGTCTCCATAGCTGTAATCACGTAAATACACAAATATATATACATATTTATACAGTACAATAAATATACATGCAATACATATGTAATATAATGTGCACTATATTTAGCATTTTTCTTTTACCTTCAGGCCGACTTGTTTTTGTTTCAAACATTTGACTGATTTTCATGTTTTGCAAGGTCTTGATATCTGAAACAATGTCCTTTGACCTTCTGAGGTCATCTATATGAACTGATCTCCAGGGTCCTATAAAAAGCACAGTGTCTTGGATTATTTCCTATTCAGATAAAAAAACGAAATATTTCCAAATGGTAGCATGTTTACCTCCGTGAAAACCAATGTAAGAAGTCCCTCCTTCCATCCTTGGCAACCTTGTGATAAAGTAGACAAACACCCTACATCCTTTGCTCTCCTGTGTAACTTTGTTGATCTCATTTAGTGATGAATACCTGAAAATGGACCACAACACTCAATATGGTAACGGGATACAGTGGTGAAATCCTTATAGAAAATGAATAGTGGGACTCACTTTGCAGATGCAATCAGGTTGCTGCTCTTACAGGGTTCATCAAAATCACACTGAATAATGAGGATTCGGTTACAGGGTCCAGTCACACTTCCTCCATTTTCAGCTGTGAGGAAGTTCCTTCAATAAAAAAAAAAAAAGAAAAAGAATTTCATCTTTCAATTTAAGAATATTCCTTATAAATATGAGTACAATTTTCTTTAACATTATATTTCTTTAACATTACATTTTAATGAATTATTGTGTAAAGAAATAGTGCAACATTTTGGCAATAATAGCTAATATCTTTAACATCATTAAATGAACACAGATATATTTTACTCAAATGAAGAACAAAACTTTGCTTCTACATATACACATAACAGTCATTTGGGCTACTTTACATATGCTACTCAAAAACTTGTGGTATTAATTGTTCAAGGTAAATAAAAGTAATTATGAACCTGCAGAAAGTGCTGGTGGCTATTTATGAAATGCTTAATTTAAGCAAGATCCAATTGATTTGATTAATATGTTAAAATTCAAAAATACTTTATTGATCCCAATGGGAAATTAAATGTTGTAACTCATTAATTCAAATTCTTCAAAGTGACCATGCAAACTGCTGTTGGCAATACAAACTAATAATAATCGATTTCTTCATATTCACATGCTTTCTGTGGCTGATTTAATACATACAAATAAAGTGCATGCAATTTCTTTTCAACAACTACTGCGAGGGGGACATATTGGATGATGTTTCGACTCACAATTTTGAAGTTCTAGGGGTTAATTTTTTAAACCTTAACTTTGTAAACTTCAGCTTAAACTAAAAATCAAACTCTTAAATAGGCGCTTCACTCAACCAACTGCCAATGAATATGAAAGATTAATTTTAGATCATTGATGTTTCATGTCTTGTAAAAGTGTCTTAAAATGTCTTAACCATGTTGGTATTTGGAAAAGTAGCATTCATTTTAGGTACTTGTAATTATGTTCTATAATAACTGTATCAGTACATTTAGAAACAAACCTTATTTTCTTTAGGAAGGAGTGCTCTGTGTCAAACTGTTGAAGTGAGAGAAGCTCAACGCTATAAAACATTTTCTCCAGAGGTTCCATGTCAAATGCAGTCAAAAGTCTGGAGAATGTGGTCACCTAAAGTTTGACATTGACATTAGATCCTGTAATCTGAAAAAAGTAAATGATTCATGTGAAAATAAAAGGCCAGTAAGCATTACCTCTGTGAAGAATGTGTTGATCTTGGTTTCCTGTCTTGTGTGAGCATGGATGTAGTCAGCTAAACAGCTATTACTTTGTTCCTCAAAGTACACCTTAGCCATATGTTGACTTTCCACTTTTGGCAGGCCTGTGCAGTCCAATCGCACCACAGAGTCTGGTGTAGCACATTTGAGAAGTATGAGCTTGGCCTGATCAAGCAGTCCTCTCTGAGAATCTGACGTTTCCGAATTGTTCTTCCGCTCCTCTATCACTTGGAGAATCACAGAAGCGCAGGTATCTGAGTGGTAGCCAATGAAAACATCAGGGAGTGTGTACTTGTACATATCAGCTGCTCCAGCATGCTGACCAGTAAGAGATACAAATAGCTTTGCCCATCTCTCTAGTTCTTCAACCATCTTTTTCTGCTCAGCTTTAAGGACAGTGTGGATATCAAGGTAGTGTTTCTCCAGCCTGTTGATTAGAGGTATTGGGAATTGTTTGTAGACCACTTCTCTTTCCTCAATGACAATTAGCCGGAAGTCTTTGTGCACTCTGCATTTTACACGATGGGTTCCCAATCCAAGATCGACATATTTCTGTCCTCCCAAGCATACGTAGTACTGATTGAGAGCATCATAGAGACTTTCATAGAGATTCTGCAAGTTTAGCAGCACAACTGTTTGGCCCGTCTCCATGCAGATCTTCACTCTGTTGATGTTGCGACAGATTTGAGTGTACTCTTGGTCTTTTGGAAAGCTGGATCCAAAGATAATTTCTGGTTGACCACTTTCAGAAAAGAATGTTTGCTGTAGGATCTGTAGGGCTGCATAGTTTTTTGTTAGCACAAGAAGGTACCGACACTCTTCATCTTGTCCAACTGCTTGAATGTTTTCTTTCACAAACTCAATGGTGTTGATGTTCTCCAAATTTGGAGAAATTTTAAGTCTTTGGGTAAAGACAGAAACTACATCAACATCATCCCTGCCACTGAAATTTCTCAAAACAACCTTGACAATCTCCTCTGCTGCAGGTTTTCGTTGAGAGGTCTTGGCCACAGCAAAGATCATCTTTACCAAGCTGTAGTAGTCACGTAGGCCAAAAAAACCTTTCCCTTGTTTCCGGCAAATGTTCAAATAGGATCTTGCAAATGGTTGAAAGAAATCCCTGACTCTCTCCAAAACCATTACATCAGATGAGCATATGCCTTTAGCACTCTCAATGAGTTCTTTCTCATCAGGGTCACCACGTGAGACAAAAATGCCTCTGTTCATCTTTGCGGGGTCCAACGCCCAGTTGGAAATACCAATGAATCCAACTTTTTTGTGCGGTAGTGGTTCATCATCAATGCATCCCTCTTCCAGCAACGGGTGAAGTGTTTTTAGTGGCATCTTTGGAGAGTCCTCTGCCAGCCCAATTTCATCAAGAACCACAACTGAAATGTATTCATTGAGATTTTTTCCTTCCTGAAAACGCCCACATTGCTTGAACGTGGTGATGATACCTTCAGGAGTTGAATGAGGACTACACTGGAAGGACACCAAATGGATCTGTTTGAGCATCTTGTAGAGTTCAGAATGAGCAGCTTGTCCTTGCATGGCATCTGCAACTAAAGTTTTGGAAAGGGACTTTGAGCTTCCAGGTTTTCCAACTAAGAATAGGGGGATTCTTAACTCAATGCAGAGAACCATCATGAAGACATTTTCTTTGAGGGCACTGTTTCTTGCAATTGTATCTCCCATTGGCACACCACTCAAGAGTAAATCTTGCATGAGTGAAATTTCATGCATCACTCTCATTGGGGTGTATGATGACGGTAATTTGGTACTGATTTTTTGTCTGTATTTGTCCTTATTTTCAAGACAGGCATGGTAACACACTCCTATGGCCATGACAAGGGACCAGAGAACAGGATCTTGAACCTCAGGTTCATTTTCTTCATCATTTTGAGTACACTGAAATTTTTGAAGCTCTGAAAAGAACATCTCATGGTGGTCATGGAACCAAACAAAAGCTTGCATGCAGCGTTCTACATCTCTTAAGCTGACAAAGCTGCATTCATCCTTCCTGGTTCTCATGTACTTCTGTGAGGCTGAAAGAACATCTGTGATGCATTTGATGTAGGTTTGATCGATTGATTTGCTTGTAGTGACTCTTTGCACAATCTGCTGGATGTATATTTTTTCTGTGTGATCATTTAACTGTCCAAAGTCCCATACCAGAGGAATCATGCTTGGTGGCAATGCTTGAACTCTATACACCAGCTGGCGCAAAGGTATAGACCCCAGTTTTTCATCAGTCTCTTCAGCTCGAACTCGGTACCCAAGGCCAGCAGATTCCAATCTTTGAATCATGTCATCTGTGTGCTTTCTGTAGGGATTACATGCAGCAATAATCTGCAATCCTGAGTTTGGTGTTAAGGATTCTCCCTTCACAGTCTTGTCACAGAGGACCTCCTTGATACTGCTGATGGCCTCTGTAGTATTGGCCTCATCAAAGAAGAGGACAGAGTCAAATCCATAGTCTTGCTTGTTGATCGAAGCAATGTCTTCTGCTTCTCTGACTTTACCATAGATCATCTCTGAAGTTGTCCCTCCATGCACCTTGACCAGTTTCATGTTCTCAGCTGCAACTCCACTCCTTCGCAATTCACAAAGGAATTTTATTAGCCGGGTTTTTCCACAGCCCGTTTCTCCCATTATGATGACAGGTATGCCACATCTGAACCGCATGTGGATTGCTAACATCTTCAAAATGTTGTCTGTGGTAAGTTCATATGTTTCATCAGGGTCAAGAGGCCACTGGATACCAAGAACATTGCAGATTCGCTCTATTTTCTCCCATCTTGGAAGGGTATCAAAGTCTATGTTGAAAGGAACTCGTTGGAGCTGTAAGCCTTCATACAATGCTCTGGTCATGACATTCCTTCTGATCACCCTTCCAGAGGTGGGTTCAATGGCATCAACAAAGTTCTGATCATTGGGTTGAAGATGAAAGCCAATAAAGGTCATGGAGACGTGGTCATCATTGAAGAAGATGTAAGGATGTGGCTCTGTTTCCCATCGTTTTCTGATGAGAAAAGGAGCCAGGTCTTCATCTCGGACACCAACCAGATTAACTTGTAACCTGCCAGGACTCTGGTCAGAGATGCTGAGTGATGGAGTGGCAAAGTCCTTTGCCATCAGAATCATGAAATCCACCACAAAGGTTTTGAATCCGGTTAGTGTGTCTCCAGTGAAAGTGGCATCACAAAAGACTGATGTCTCACAGTCTCTTAGTTGAAGGTTAAGAAACCAAGTGAAATTTCTAAGTTCAGCCCAGGAGGGGTCCATTACCCCACAGTACATGAGAAGCATTTGAAGACATTCTACATGTGATCCCTCAACACCCTGATATGTGAAAACATCTAGATCGATTTTGTTGTGGAACCGTGTCAGGTACTGGTATGGCCGCTGAAAGGCCTCGCTCCTGAACTCTTTATCATCCATCAGTGGGTCCACACTGCTCACAATAGTAGGATTCTCCTGCTTTCTCATCTCTAGCATAAGGACCTCTTTGGGTGGTCGGCAGAAAATTTTAGGAAACATGTCCAGAAAAGTGTTTCTTGCCATTGGTGCCTAAAAGAAGTAAGAAGAAGACAGGTAAGATAGACAAATTTATACAAAGACTGAAAAATACTGAAAAAGTCTTACCTCTCGAGTGGCATTTCCTGTTGACTTGACAGTGGGCTCTAAAATCTCAATGACATACATCTGCTTGTCATTGCACCGCCACATTTTCCCCTCAGAGTCCATCAAATAGCGCAGGATCAACAATTTGAATAGGAATTCTGGAAGTCCTTTCTGGACCTTTTCAGGAGCAAAACAGACACATTGTACAATAAGATACAATCTGTAAAAGTAATTATTTCAATGACTCAATATTAAATAACGTAATATTTACCGATGATGTGACATCAAAATGGAAGATAATGAGTTCTTTCCTTTTGGGAGTGTCAAGTAAAGACTGAAGGATGACAGTCTCATCAACTTTAGGTTCAATCAAGCAAATACATTTCAACATTGACTGCTTTTTAGTAGAGTGTTTAAGTTTTTCATACATCCTCCTGATGTACAAAGATTTACCTGCAATTTAAAAAAAAATACATTCAGAGCTATAAACAATTAGATTTTTTAATGTTCTATTAGTGTAAGACATCAAGTAGAAATCTTTCATATACTCACCAACACCAGCCCTTTGAGATGAAACAACACCAACGCACAGTCTATCTTTGAAAGCTGCTGCAGCGCTGCACTGGTCGACTGGGACAGTGTAGTGTTGTTGCAGGTACTGCTGGATCCTTGCTAAAGGCTCTTGGGGAATCATGTGCAACCTGTACTGGCTGAAGGCAGATGGAAGATAGGCATGTTCTCTCTCTGAGCTACAAATAATAACAAGCCTGTAGTCTTTCCTGCTCTGCATTTTCATCTGCTGGAAAAAGTTCTCAACTTTAGAGCTCACATCGTAACTCAGGAGATCTCCATATACCAAAGAGTATATCTTTTGTCCCCTGTAGCCATTGCCAAGGCAGCGTCTGAGGAACAGCTCCACTTCTTCATATGGGGTTGAGGGGTTGCACAGTAGGACTTCATCATAGGTTGGAAGAGCTTCGTCTTTGCTGCTCATGTAAATTGAGATGCAGGATGCCAAGGCATCATCGTGTGGACAAACAATGAGATTTGGCTTTCCATTGACCAAACCTCTGGGCAGTTGCCTGTTTATGAACTTTCCACTGTTGTCATCAGAAATGTCTTCGTCACTGTCGTCTTCTTCATCTTCATCATCTTTGTTGGCCAGTAGTTCCAACAGTAGGCCAAGAGTTCTTATATCAAGAATGTCTGGCAGAAAATTCTTCATGTCTTTCATGTAGGCATTCCATATGTGATCAAATGCCTGCAGACCCTTTGCTTTTTCCACAAGACTTTGCAAAGGATCCAGTTCACTTGTAAACTCTTCCAGGTCACTTGTTGACACCAAAACAAAAGTCTGAAACTCAATGTCCTCATTTTGGTCCTGGGGTTTAGTAAGGATTTCATACTGGAGCTCATGCCACACATGCCTCAGATCTGTGGATGTGCAATTTGGCTTGATAAAGGACAGCATCATAAGGACCTGGTCCTCAACCTTGTTTACATTTTGTTGTGTCAGCTTGCCACAGAGATAGACAATCTGCTCGGCAGTGTAGTAGTTTAAGAAATACTGTTGGGATCTCTGTTTGTGTACAAAGTTCATCCAATATTCCAGACATTTCTCCATTTTTCTGCAGAGCTCGGGAAGCTGCTCCTCTGGGCTGCCCTCCACAATGACACTAAGAGCCCTGACCAAATTAAAGTCCATCAAAATGCTGGGTTCAGCATAACTTAAAGAGCAATTAATCTGCACTTCCCAGTGTCTGAACAGAGGATTTCCAGCAGTGTAAAGAGCAATGAAGGCCTCTGTCAGTCTTTGAACACTGGCAAAAACCTGTAACGCAGAAAGAGTAGCTCACAAGGCAGAAAATACCCTAATGAATGAGTTTTAAAAACGTTTAGGATTTTCTATACAATCCCCGATTAAATGAATAATCAATATTGCTTAACATATAGTACATAGAACTAGCTCATAAAGCTGCGGTATGTAACTTTTATGAAAACTATGTTTTTTGCATGTTTCTTAAAACTATCACCTTGTCGTGACAGTATAAGACAGATAAACTGTGAAAAGATCAAGCTTCTCAACCTTGTCCCTGTGCCACTATTGCTGTCTAAAGAAATGCACCACTGAAAAGCAATCAGTCAGAGCCAGTAGGAGCATCTTAGCACTGTCAATCAACTTTGTGAACACGTTGTAAAATGGTGGCGGAAACAATTAACCTTAACAGGAAAACTGTTTATCTGCCATGCTAACTAGCCTTAGCATTTATGTCAGACTCTACTGACAAGGAGAAGCTGCACTGTATAAGGAGGGTAAAGGGCCGAGGGAAAGAGGAATGAGCGGCACACACATGGCCATGATTGACAGTCCTAACACCCTCACCTCACCATAGCTCTGATTGGTTATGTCTAGTTAGCACTTGGATTTTTCACAGATTGTCTCATGTCATGACATAGTGACAGTTTCAACAAATATGGAAAAAATATATTTTATATAAAAGTTACATACTGCAGCTTTAATGTGCTGACAGAGGTCATGCCAAAGACACTTCATTAAAGTGACCACCATTATGAATGACATTTTGACCATTATGAATTAAGCTTAAGAATTATGTCTTGATAATGTAAATCTCCACAGTGGTGGATCATGAATTTCGTAACATGTCAAAAATAATCCATTTGTAATTTTGATAACATTTCAAACTTGTCATGAGTTGAATCAATTTAAAATGAAATAATGTTTATGGAAACTTGACTAAATGGTCTTTCTACAGAATTTAATTATTTTATTTTACCTCTACAAAACGTTCAACTTCATTCTGCCCTTGGTCCCCTTTTCCAGACATGAGCATGAGTTTGTTTTGTAGCTCCCTCAGGTCTTCAAGAGAGTAGCAACGCATCTGCCGACCTTCATCATGCTCCTCTGGAATCTGCAACTTCAGGGCTGTTTCAAGACTCAACTAGATAAAAAAAACAAACAAACATAAGCTTGTATCCATGATTTTGCAGGTTGAACCAGATATTTATATATGCCAAATAAAAAGACACATACACATTTATTCTCACCATCTTGGGTTAAACCTGACCAAACCTCTCCTGTTTTATGTCAGTTAAAATTACTCAAATTATTTCTATTTCCTAAATGCCAAAAACTTAGCAAGAATATTTATAGAGATATTTGTATAATTTTCCTCAAATTCAACAGTTTACATATATTTGGCCAGTATCAGGAATGATAGTCTTTTAAACTGTCTGACATAGGTAAAACCTTTTGGGCTTCCTCCCACAAACTTTGATAGGATAACTGACACACTTGAGTTAACTGGAGGCACACCTCTGCATGTATTTTAAGGATACACATGAAATATGCTGCTTTCTTGTTTGACACAGTGGGGAAACTCCTAAGAAATTAGCCAAGATATCAGGAGAAGCACTGTGGAGCAGCACCAGTGTAGTTTATCAGTGGGAACAATATACTGATGCTTGAAGGTGCTGCAAACATCTGTTCAAACAATTATATGCAAGCATAGACATGATGAAAATGTCCAACCATCCATCCATACTGCTCATGAAGCAGGTTGGTGCTCTCACTAAGTTTTCTGGTATTTAGGAAATAGAAATAATTTTGGTCATTCTAACTGACATAAAACAAGAGAGGTTTGATCAAGTTTAACTTCAGACAGTGAGAAATGTGCATGTGTATTTTTTTTTGGTGCAAGTAAATATCGGGTTTCAACAGTATTTTCTTAAAAGATGACGTCTTTAGTGCATAAACAAACAGACCAATCTATCTTACGGAAGTGTTTTTACCTTTTTCACATCCCGTGCACTGATTAGGTAGATGCCTTTGTTGTTAATGGCTGAGGCCAACGAGAGAGAGGATAGCTCCACTGACCCATGACTGTCCTTCACAGTTTTTAACCACTCCAAGTGACGTGCACTGTCACGCTAAAATATAAAAAAAGAACAAAAAAAGATATCATAAAATATCCTATTCCCCAAATATTAACATTTATATGAATACTTGGAAATAATCTTAAAGTCTTATTCATTTTTTATAATGTCTCCTCTCACCAGTTTTTTTGGCAAGTTGTTGTCATTCTCCAAAGCCCTCCAGAGCTTGTTGAGCACATCTTTGAAGGCACGGAAACCAGAGTCTGGCTTAAGCTCATAAAGCACAGAAGAGTAACCAAGGACGGCGTCATGGAAACAAGCAACACGATCCACATCCATGTCATTCTCTCCAGCAGAGATGGAAGCCAAGTCGACAAACACCTTCAACTCATTGATATCTAAAATTACAATTTAAATGGACATTTTCAAATAGTTTTCCCAACATACCACTTACAAAAAATGTATTACATGAAAACAGAAGTATACACACCCTCTAGGGCATCCTTTACCCATCTTACAAAGTGTCGTCTGAGTTCTAGTTCCTGTAAACACAACCTGCGAGGCTCTGTGATGTCAACCAGCACCATCTTTGCCTGCATCAAGTCGTTGTCAATCCTATTTAGCGGTTCTCTCTTAAAGTCTTCACGAATCTGAAGAGAAATGGGAATTGAGTTATTAAGAATACATTCTATGAATGTGTAATATTCATAAACACACCCCATCTGACTTTTCACATACCTTTAACTAAATGTCCTTGATTATAGTAAATCTTACACTAAGATTTAGTATAATCAACCTCTTATACTCAAGACATCTTGAATATTTAACATTCTAGATGTCACTGAATGTTATGACCCCGAAGTGATTTCATTTTAGGTTTGTCTGAATGCTTATCAATATGTAAAAAAAAAAAAAAAAAATATATATATTTTTTTTTTTTCCTCTGCCTGCAACAATTTAATGACTTTCTTTAGCAATTTTATTTCTGGGTTCCCAACTAATCGATTGTTCAAAAGTGAGGAACTGCCCAGTCAACACACAGAACTAAAACTAATCATGGTCCATAAAGTTTCTGAGAAAAGCAGAACTACTGTTGGAGCAGAAGCTCACTATCACTTCCATTTGACATATAAAGCAGAAACGTTCTTGCCCTACAATATCAAGTTATTTTCTGGTGTTGGTGACACGGACCCGTCATGGTAATAGGGAAAATAAAATGTAATAGATGTTTGGAAACTTTGAATTCGTCTCTTCTTTCACCCTCTTTCAAATCATTTTTCTTTTTTTAAGTGTGATTAAAGTGATTCAATAGGTGAAATCCTTCAGACAAACTCTCAATAGTTTTTTTTTTGACTGATTATGAGATGATTCATGACACCGATTATTCACATACATTAACATATTTAAACATGACTACTTACAACATCCGTCAGCGTTTCCAAGACCTGGAAGTCCCCTTGAAGACCAAGTGTGTCTTTGACCATCATAATAACTTTAGCAGAGGCCACAGCGAGATGAAGCTCGTGATACTGTTGGACCTGTTGAACCCTGTTATGAATCCACTGCTTGTTTGCAGATGTCTCCTGTTTACACATGATGTCAAGCTCCTGAGTGAGATCTTCATACTTGTCCTTGTAGGCTTTGAAAAGCAGGTCGACTTCTTCAAGTCTTATGCTTCCATCTTTTAAGCGAGTGTAGATGTCTTTGTATTCATCCCTACAAGGCAAGTAGATCTGATTGTATATCATTTCTGGTGTGGCACTGAAGTCAGATATCTCCCCATCCGCATCTTCCATTTCGTCCCTGGCCATTTCTTTGGCAAATTTTTCCCAACACATTTGTAAGACAATACTTTCATTGAATGTGTACAGGAATGTTGCCATGTCTCTTATTTCCTCGTCCAGGCTGAAGAAGGTAACAATGTCAGACATTGTGGTAGCCAGTTGGTCAAAATGATGAGCTTCCATGAAATAGTTCAAGGGCATCATCTCAATGTTGACTTGTGTTTTGTCCTCCAGGTCAGAAACATCAACTAATAAAAGAAATTAAATAACCACCTGTTAACTTTGCAACAACAAATTAAAGTAAACTAAACTTATTTATGTAAGCTTCAGACCTGGCATATGTTCTTCAAGTTTGTGGCACATTGTTAATATGACATCCACAAGCTCCTTTTCGTGGTACACAGCCTTAACTTCTTCTGCTCTGTGTTGCAAAAACCTTTTCATTTTGGAAAGATCCCTGTGTTGTTCTTTCTCAGTGAGGCAGTCTTTTAAAAACATAACAATACAAAAATATCAACAGTTTCTTTTTGGGTTTTTTTAGTCTTTTTTAGTCAATTGTTTCAATTTCAGTGTTTATTTTGAAAGAATTTCTTACCAATCTTCAGCAGTTCTAAGAAGGCGTCTTTCCTCTCCAGAATGACATTGAGCAGACTGATCTTAATGTCTCCATGTATCAGCTGGTTGATTATGGCTGTGAAGGCTGATATGGCTATGGCCAATCGGTCTTTGGCATCTTCAGAGAGCTTCTCAATCAGCTTCTTGTCTGCACCTGTACATATAGAATTTAAAAGTAATGTTTTTTTTTATTAAAAAAAGCAACCAGCTAAATCACGTGTTAATTATCTCCAGTTTGTGGTTTGTTTTTTTAAACAAGGGGTTACTCAGTTTTGTGTGCCTCTCCAAACAAAAGAATGCTTTTTTCAGACCATATTGTTTTATAGGTTCTTGTTTAAAGTGAAAAAATACCATATAGATGAAAAATGTCTTTAGCTGCCGTCCAGGAGAGGAGGTGCTGAAGGACCACTTCTTCCTTCTCCTGATATTTTCCTTGACCATCCCTGGGCCAGGACTTTTGGATGATTGCAGAGATGAGATTCCCAAACTTCCAGTTTATCTTAAACCTCTCAAACAGTTTCCCTTCAGATCTGGTCTGCATTCAATGAGAAGACAATCATTCAGCTAATCAATGGAAAAAATTAAAATGTGCAGTCTATTTTTGTTAATTGTTCCTTTCTTTTCAAGGTGCTTATAATATGCTTAAGAAACGCAACCATTTTGCCCATTGGATACATGTCACATAGCCAACACTGCCAAAAGCTAGCGAAGCAAAGCAATAAAATTAAAAGTCTGATACCTGGCACAAAGATGTGACAGCTTCAAGAGCACACTTCTCAATGCTGGCAGCAACATGTGGATAGGAAGCACTAAACTCCTCTATGTTTGTACAGTAGAATTCAATTTGATCAAGTGCAGTTTCCTAAAACAAAAAAATTCCATAAATTAATTAAATCACCGTTATCTCTGACTGAAAATAATCTTAACTCTCCAATGTATCACCTACCTGTTTGAACTTGCCCTCAAAGTCCATAATAAATGTTTGCCTCCATTCTTTTGTACATTTTTTATCTTCAAAGTTAATGGAGATAATGTTGTTCCATGTCTGAAATGCAAGAATTAAAAAAATCTATAAGATGCATGTTTTGTCAATATTTAGTATTCAGCTAAATAGATTAAAAAAAACTCACCTCCAGTTCTGTTGTTTTTGCTGAGTAAAAGGATGTCAGTCCCCTCTTTAGTAAACTTTGTTTGAATGACCGATTCATCCAGTTTCTCATGATTTCCATCCCCTTACATGTTACCAAGTCTTTTGCATTTTGCTGTTCGCGATCTGCATCCTCAGACTCCTAAATAGTATTTACATTTTAATGTGTGCAAATTAATGTAAGGCAAACTAAAATATCACATATATGAACTGTGTTTCTTACCTGTTCCTTGTTAGACAAAAAGAAGTCTAAAACTGAAGCAACAAGATGTGTCGCTGCCACAGGGATCTCAGGAAAGTTTTGGGTAGAAGTTCCTGGTTTGACTCCTTTGCAGAGCTTCTCTAACAATCTCAATGCAGTTGTCAGACATTCCTTCCTGTAAACCTGTGTGAAGCCGCTATGATGAAGAAAATGAATAGATGAGTTCGGTGATACTCAGACATATAATGGTTCTTTATACCTTTACAGTCCGGGGTGAGTTCTTTACCATGTTTTTTAAAAGAAAATATTAAGCACAGCCAAAATAATCTGTACCAATTTTCCACTGACATTCATGAATGGCTTTATTAAATCAAATCCATAGCTCCTCTATCCAAATATGACAAACTCACTCGCTATGGCTGGCGTTAACTGCAGTAGAGGCTTATTTTTTTTTCTATCTGAGCAAAATGAATAAAAATTTATTTGTGCAAAAAAGTGAGATTTTCACCAGCTTGCATTCACTGATTGGTTTTGTTTTCTTTTCCTAAATCAAGTACTTCCTGGCTCACTACTGTATGGTAATTTGGTGGAACAGTTTTAGGGAAAAAGATCGAAGAGTAATAAAGCATTCCCATTAGTAATTTCAAATTTGCCAGAAACAAACCAGCCAGATCTCATACCAAGTTGACTCCTCTGAAATGGACAAACTCTTTGCCTTATGAACTCACATTGGACGTGAATATTTTGTAATATATCTTATGTCATTAGCTGAGCATTGGCCCATGCTATAACAGCCAGGTTTAGTGTTCTTTAAGCAACAGCATGTACATAAAGTAATTATTCTGAGTTATACACATAAACATAATTGATGCTTTTAAGTTTAACTGCTGTTAAAGATGCGAATTTCACAAATTTAAATAACTTTTGTGTTCTTTTTCCCTAGATTGCAACCCTTAACTTATCAGTTTTATTGTGACTACACACCCATCTCTAACAACTCGCACTCATCTAATGTTGACAATAGTCCTTAATATAAAAAGGGACTGGTTCTGGTTACTTAACGTAAAGATCATTGCTTGAATCCTTAGCTAGTACTAGTCATAAATGAATACAATTTGCAGGCTTCACAAACACACAAGATTTTATATAATAGTGTCATATATTGATGTCACTACCTGTATTTTTCCTCAACAAGGTGCTGTTGGATGTGGGCAAGAATTTCAGTGACATTCTAGAAAAGCATAGCAGAAAACCAGAAATATAATTAATTGACACTGTCACCAATAACTATTGACTAACGTTCAAGAAGGTAACACATTTTCATGCAGTTAGAGGCTCATATGTCTATGTTGCAGCTACAAAATTGATTGGGAATAACGCAATATTGAGATATGTGTAAAATCTGGTGGCTTCAGAAATATGATGAATGACCATGCAGGGTTTCATCTACATTTACCACTATTGTTGTCCAGATTTCCACTCACTTGAAAGTTGATGGCTGTAATTTCATCAGGAACCTTATTGGTAAAAACTTGAAGTATGTCCAGAAGCTCAGGATTAATGTTGGTGCTACATTCCAGCTGTCCCTCAAGAGGCATCAGGTACAAGCAGGACCGAACTAAAAGTGGATCCACCTTCATCAAGTGACTGTTGTTCTTCATCACATTTATAAGTGCTCTGAAAAAGAAACAATCAAAAAGGTGGTCAGTAACATTGGTCTATTTGAAAATGAAAACTTAAAAATAATGTGCTGACAGCTAAAGACTGATGGGTCTTACTTCCTCTCTTGACTGTAAAAGTACGTTTGGTTATTAATGTCAATGTCTTCCAAACCTGCCCAGGAAAAACTATAGTTTCTGTTTCCAGAGGTTTTTCCTTCAAAGGGCTTTATCGTGCCTCTCAGCAGATGAAGGAGTGGCAGTACCATAATCCATCGAGGCATTGTAGCTCTTTTGACTGTTTTGATGAGATCCACCAGCATTTCTGGCAAACTACAAACAACATTTAAAAATTGGTTAATAATCTGTGGGATTGTATGTTTTACATATAAAATGCCTGAGCATTTATTCTCCATCATTGCTTCCAAACATAGGTCTTAATCATCTTCTTTACTAAAATTCATGTTTTGTAATTAAAATTAAAAGATATTTTGGGTACCTACTTTTTGAATACTGAAACAGCTTGAGAAAAATTTGCCCAGTACTGAAGAAATGTGTCCTTCTCTAGTTCAGGCAAACACAGTGCAGAACAGAGGCGGAGGAGCTCAGGATTTTCAAGTTTGATTTTGTACTGTCTCCACACGTGAAGCATGACCACAGCTGCTCTCATGGGGTCTGGGATGTAGACCCCAGGAGATGTAGACCCCTTATCCTGGAGCTGAGGGATCACGTGTGTCAGCATGAACTCTTTCAGGATTTTCCTCACCTATAATATTGCATTAAAAAAAGAGTGAGTTAAATTGGCCAAAAATGAGGATCTAGATTACAAACATACAATTTCTGAACTTACATCGTCTTCCCCAAATTGTAAGGAGTACCATTTCTTTTGCTTTTCCTCAAAAACAAAAGGATTTGCATAAACCTGGAAAAACTGATTTAGCTGAATTTGAAAACTTTTTACGTTGGTATCACTCCAGCTCTTTAGAAGATCAAATATGGACTCCAACATCACATTTGCAGCAATTTCTCTTCCTTGAATCAGATCTTTACGTTGATCAGGCCAAAACTTTTCCTTGAGTTCCTTGAGGCGGGGGAACATGCCCTTTGAAGGCTCAGCGCAGATGATGTCATCATACTGATGCCAGTCCCCTTAACCAGAAAATACAAAACAAATACTAGTGTTTGCTAAACAATCACAGCTTAATATAGGTTAAACTGCTCAATACTAGCTAAAATTACTGCACAGCTTGACTGAGAGAAGATGTTTTTTACATTTATTTACCATCATCAGTGATGAGGTGTTTGTTCACAAACAAGCATCTGTTGGTATGGTGATGTGTAGAGTCCAGTTTGTAAATGTACTCAAACTCATAAATACCCTTTTTATTCTTATAGACAACATATTTGTATGCTATGGACTCGGACACAGTTTTGTCTTTGCTCGTTATGAGGCATCCTTCAACAAGAAAACCATGCTCTCCAAGATCCCTGCAGAGGAGAACAAATTATAGGGCACATGTTGTAACATCAGTGAGACGAGGATGAAGTTCAACTTTGGATGTTTGTGGAAGAACCAAAAACAATATATTTCTCTTAAATTTCATGCACTATTGAAATATCTCTAATTATTTGTTATTTCTTTATTGTTTGCAACCAGAGCCAGATTTGAAATTATTTTTAAATAATGCTTCTTCAAGGTGTCTTTTTTCCTAGCCAAGTCTTACCTCACCATTTTTACGGAAATATTTTTTATAGAAAAGCTTTTCACTCTTAAATATAAGCCATTCAAACAGTAAAAACCTCCTAAAATCAAAAGGTGAAACAGTTTTGTGTCAACATTAAACATAGCTTAGCAAAGAGTTAAAACCGAAGATTAAATTGGGTTTTTGGCACTTTCCTACCTGGTTACTTCCAGCTCAGCCATATCTTCTTTCCAGCTATTTCCAATAGGTTTCCCAGCTCTGATAAAGATTCGATCTTCATCAGGATTAAATTTAAAATCCTTTGAAAGAATTGCATGGAAGTAAATTGTGAGCCTGTCTCGTGTGACAACGTTTTTGTTTTGAATTTGCCTAGAAAACAAAGAGAAGAAAATTGGTTTACTGAACATAATTCTTCAAAAATAAAAGTAGTTTTTTAAAGTTACATGTATCTTACGTTTTAGGCAGTGGTGCTGCTGAAGTGTTGGCTTTTGTGCTTTTCTTATTGTCTTGATTTTGTTGCTTTCCATCGCCTGAAACTTCATCCTGCCTGTTCTCAGTCTCCATTTTATTTTCCGGATCCACACTGGAGCCTGAGTTATCAGCCTGCAATGTTAAGTATAAATGCTATAAATGCTATTTATACACACCTTACATAGGTCTTTTTCATTAACAATTTTGTACAACAAACATTAACCAACAGTACCTTTAATGGCGCTGATTTCTGCCTCTGGTCCTGCTGACTTTTTCCTTTCGGTTTCTGATCACCTTGACCTTTAGCATTCTGATGCGTTTCTTCTGCCTGCTTTGCATTTGGATTTGAATTAGCATTCTTGTCCAGTCTAGATTCTACGGTAACAACAGATTCATTCTTGTTTTTTGAATTTTTTGGGGTAACCTTTTGCTCTTCAGGATCAGCAGGCTTTGCTCCCTCAGTTGAAACAGACTGCTTGTTTGTTGAGGCTGAAGCTTGAGCTGAAGCTGAAGCATCGCCTGCTCCTTTCTCAGGTGTTTGATCTTGAACTGACTTATTGGCATCAGTCTCCTTAGCTTTGGTTTCTTCAGACTGACTTGAAGTCTCCTCAGCTGTAGATACAGGTTCTTCAATCGGTGTACTTTTAGAGGAGGCTGCCGTGCCATTAGCTGGTAATGAAGTAGGCTGCTGTTGGGGCGAGGGGGAATCATCTTGGTGTGAGGGGGAATCATCTTGGTGTGAGGGGGGATTATCTTGGAGTGAGTCTGTCGTTTCCTCCATATTGGCATCTGAGCTTTCACTGTCACTGGAGTCTCCTCTTTCTTGTGTCATCTTTCCCTGACTGTCTTCCAAAGATACGAGTGACGGGTCAGACTGACTCTGATCTTGGTCTGAAGGCATGTTGTCACCTTTCTTCTTTTTGTTTTTCTTTCTTTTTTTCTTCTATAAAAAGAACAAAAAGAAAATATATATGTTTTAACAAATAAATCACCTTCTGGACATACAAAGGATTAATTCTGACCTTGTTTCAGATATCACACAATTTCTCAAAGTTTTCTTTACATTTTCAATTCAAAATTCTGTTCTTATGACTCAAATTTACAGATTCTGAGTCACTTTTATACATTTTCCTAAAAATGTAAATACATAACTGCATTTCATTGTAAACATAATATATTTATGGTAGATATTTGTACAGCAGTCAGGCTTCAGCAGTTGAAGCTGCTAAAACCGCTGACTGACTTACGGAGTCTGGAAATAAATAATAAACCTTATTGTATACTCTATTTTCATCACAATACTTTTTTCATACTCCATAGAAACCTTGTTTATGTTATGAATAACTATGAGCTATGTGTCCACAGGAACAGTTTTTGGTGTCAATATTTAGGATAATCTTATCAATAAGAAGAGTAAAACGGTTCAGGTTACTTACTCTCACCTTTTTCTTTGGGTTGAGTTGTTCATCATTTGGTCGTTTGGAAGATTTATTGGAGTCCATGCTCTCTGCATGATGGACATTTCTCTGAGAGTTTGATTCCTCCATTTTGCTTTCAGAGTTTGCAATCAGGGACTTTGGCTGATTTTCTGTGTCTACAACAGAGAAATAAAGCTAAGAATAAAAATCTAATTTTAAAAAACAGATACTTTAAAACAACTTTGATTTCTAAAACAATTTTTTCATACTTGTGCTTATAACTGCAATTAGTCAAAATATACAATTGATCTAAACTTCTTAGTAAGTTGATTAGGTTATTATTTTATTCTTGGTACTAAAAATGAAATAAAACCATACTTCAATATCCATCTATTCCAAACCCATAATATTCTGCATCAAATTATAACCTGATATCATAGAACAGAGGTTGACCAGATTTTTTTATTGCAAATGTGCTCTGCCCACTGCATCACAGATCCTCCACCATGCTCAACAATGGGCATGAGGTGCTTTCTACCATGTTTTTTGTTTCACAACAAATCCACCACTGGTGGTTGTTTCCAAAAAGCTTAATCTTAGTTACATTTGACCAAACCTTGTAATTTCACTTAAAGTCACAAAACAATAAAATGTAAACACATGAGATAGATGACACTACTACTATAAAAGATTAAGTAATTTAAAGGTTTTTTATAGCTCTTTAAAATGTTCTCTTTAAGAAACAGATTTGTTTAATTTTTAAACATGTGAGCATAAAAACATATTTTTTTCAAAATGGATTAGTTAATACATGAGAATAAACTGAATCTCTAAACTTGTCCACTTACCTTCTGTGTTTGATGTTGTGGCAGGAAGCCTGAGGCCACACTGACTGCAAAACTTGGATTTCTTATCCAAAATATCATAGTCACATCTTGGACACTTCATCGTCAGGCTTCTGTGACTAATACAAAAGACGTAAGTATCTTGTATTTGATTCCCCAATATAAGGCAGTATCCTTTCACTTTCTGTTGTATCAAGCAAGGTATCACGATAGAGTGCTCAGATTTACACACAGAAAAGTAGTTCACCTCATGATCTCTGACCAACATTTACGCAACAAACTGACCTGCAAGTCCTTTGTTGTGTATCACAATAAAAATGTCACTGGGAGCTGTTACACAGCAGCCCTCTGTCCTGCCAACTACCATGTGTTGATACACTGACCTCCGCAAAAAAATGAGGGGAGAGGTGAAGTAAGAAAAGCTTAAGGTTTCTATCCTAAATAAAAAACGATATTTAAGATAAAGAAAAAAATACAGCTAATTGGTTGAAGTTCAACAGACCTCACTTGGTACTCCTAGATTAGCACACTTTCTGATGGGTTTCATTTTCCTTTCTCCACCCTGCAGATATTAGTCATGTGAGGCACAGCAACAGTAAAGAATCACATTATTAAACCTACTGGGCTCACATTTAATGCAGGGTTTAAAATAAATAACACAATTTATTTAGCTGTATTTTATTCTTTATTATTTCAAGTCAAATCTGGGTCAACCTTATTAGTAAATATTTGTGATAATGATTTATTTCACATTAATGTGAATCATTATTAAGATGGTAATTGTTGCCGTTTAGTTTTGTTTCAGCTGAAAACCTCCAGTTCTGAACGAATCTAACTGTAGGCAACACAGTTAGATTGTTTTAACTGTACCGTGCAGCATCATCTCATAACAAACGATCTTTGGCTATATATGTCGGCCAATCACATATCAGCGAATAACTTCCTTGTTATTTTGACTACACAAAAACGTGAACGATAGCTTAGCAATTACTTTTACAGCTACCATGATAATTGAAATAACAAGTCCCATCAGGCATCCTCACTAAAAGCCATAAGTTGCATCAGAAAAATACCACCACCGCTATGAGCAGCTAGTGAGCTACCTAGCCCAGTAGTTAACACTTGCTAACTTTAGCTTCGTCTCCCTTCTGTCAAACAGAAACTAACTCATGACAGCTATAAATTTAGGTGTACGCCGAACCACAACACTGTTTTAGCCCAGTAATCCTCCACTTACTCAGCTGTGTCTTGTCACAACGAGCTCTTACAGTCTCTCCAGCTAATAGGATTAGGATACTAGCGTTACAGCATGCCGGGTGGCTTGTAGCAAAAACAAACATTTCAGCGCTCACCAGAACCGAGTGGGTCCTCAATCTTCTCTCTGCGGTCCAGTTCAGTAAAGTCTACACACCATCTCTGCTGCATATACTATGACTCACTGCTGGCTGCTCTGGGTTGAGACGTCTTTTCGCTCAAGCACGTTTCCGTCTCTCCTAAAGTTTCGTTTCATCCTAAATGGGCGTAAACCTTCAAAGTTTACTTTTATTATGAATCATAAACGTGCGAGTTCCGATCCCAACTTCATGTGAAGATATAAATGAAAAAAAAAAAATAATAATAATTGGTAATTTCACCTCCGTTTTTTATTTGAAGTACATGGGTGCTTAAAATTATTTTTATATAACAAGATTTCAAGAGCTGTGTAATAAAACAAATCACTGATTATAAAACAGTGACCCCCTCTGGGCAAAAATGTTCCCCAAACATCCTACTTTCATAACTGCTGTCCCTCCATACATATGTATCCTTGTTGGCTAAAATACATGCAGTACAATGTAAGAATAATGCACCAAAACTAAGATAACACATTTCTGGAATCCCAACTAATCAGTTAATGAAAGTTATTTCTGTTAAGCCCTTCTCAAATGGACAAGAGCAACAGAAAGTGGAGGAAAAAAAATAAATATTGACGAAAAGATCTGGGGTCGAATTTTGTTAAAAAGCAACATAAAAATATCTTCAATCCCGTGTGTTCTAAATTTCTTGTTTTAATGTGTGGATTTTTTTAAACTAGTGCTTGTACTGAATTGTGTACAAACACACCTTAGTTTTACAATTATGACCAGTGACTAGTGACAAGAATAAAACTGGTTATATCTTCAACATTTGGGGACAACTTAACCATCTCCATCCATGGTTGTTGGTTCAAGTGGAGCTTAATCGTGAATCTCTAGTGCAGATTGCTGCTTCCACTTAGCATAAAAAAATATATTCTTTGCCCCAGGTGAAAAAGAAAACTGAAATTAAATTAAACTTCTGTGTTTACTTTCATAGAAGGTTAGAATAGTGGAGCTAAACACAGAATATTCATCCTGGGTTAAATGGAGCATCCCTAGTCTGGGTCATTTGTTCAAGTGGGGATGAAGAGTAAGTCTGGCCTGTGTTACTGGTTCAGCTGGGAATGAATATAGCATTTCTAGTCCAGGTTGGTGGTTTTCTGTTGTCGATAAACTGAACATCTCAGTCTGGGTCAGTGAGCCAATGCAGGTGGTCTTAGTATTATCAGTGTATAAATACTATACATTTTGTTTAACTGTAACAAGTTTAAAATTAAATATTTGGTATAACCAGATATTCATTTTATAACTTATGGGAAGAAGTTTCTTTGAAACACCTTTAGTCAGAAAGACTTCAGAAAAAAATTCTCCTAGCTTCTAAATGACATCCTAAAACTCTTCATTAGTGTTTAATTAGTCAAGAATATTCCACATTGCTTCATTATTGATGACATCTGGGCTTTGGAGATGCCAGTTCATTATCCAGTTCATGCCAGTTCATCATTCTTTTTATATTAATCAGTCTTGCTTTTTTATATGTAAGCAATGCTTTTGGCTTAGTCTAATCAGGGCTATTGTTAATTTTATTGAAATATAATGTAATTTTCTTGAAAAGAACAACAACCGAAGCATGACTTAACCATCAACCTGTTTTACAGTTGATTTCACACACTGTTGCAGTAGAACTTTTTCTTTTCATACATTGGACATATTTATATTACTTCAAGATAGATTAAAAGTGATTCCTGCAAATGTTTCTGTGCTGTCAAAAGTTAATTATAGCTTGGCAATGTAAGGGAAGAGTCTTCATTGCTAACTTTCACTTTCTCTTTTGAAAAACAACCCAACACTTATAAGTAGAACTGTAGAACTGGAAGTGAAACAAAAGTGATCAAATCTGACTTTTAAAATACTGTTAAATAAAACACAAAACTTCCAAAGGGAACATAACCTAAAATCTCAGAGGAATGTTTAGTTGCCTAGTAACAGCACTGGATAAACTGGCTAGTTGGAGACAGCATGCCCTCAAGATAGAAAGAACTGATTTGTTTGGCACTTTGAAGCTACATCCAGGCTGTGCCAAAGCTAAAAACAGCATTAGATAATTTAATATCACAAAAAATAACTGGTACTGCAACGACCTGCACACTTAAGCAAAACAAGCAGATCAATCTCACACTAAATGTTCTTTTAAATGTTCTTTTAAATAAGTCTGCATCACCCGATTAACAATTTAATAAACACTTAAAGCTTAAGCTTTGAAATGCCTCCAGGATGACCTTTGTTGTTATGAGTCAGTTCTCCTTATAGCGCTCATGTGACACTCATTCGCTGTTTGTTCAGGCTTTCCACAAATCAGGACACTCAGAATTGATCAAAAGGCCATGCTGTGCTCCTAGATGTTCAGCAGAGGGCAGCGTGGGACAGAATCTGAGTGTGTGTGTGGAACAAAGTGACATCTCGGCCAAAGGATTTCACAGGTGACTTCTTCAGTCATCTATAAGAGTCACATGGGTTATCACCATAGATTGGTGTTTCAGCAGGATCACTCCACTTTCACATTTTCAGGTTTTTGTTCAAACATAATGCCATGGTAACATGGATTGCACTCAGAGCTAAAGGTTCACTCGGGCTGTCAGGGTTTAAGATTAGGAGACGTGTCTTTCATCCTGAAGAATACAGCAGTTACATACGGTTCCTTCAATGCAAAGAGCAATGTGAGACCAAAGCATGGTGATATTCTAAACGCTTTACTAAAGTTTGAACGAACCAAACAAAAAGCAAAAGAGATGCTGTTTGTGAGGAAATAGAAACTCACTAGGGCTTTTCAGTTCTCGTCCTGTTTTAAAAACTAGATTGATAATTAATGTTGGGTCATTTTATGAGGATGCTGTCACAGTCTTAAAGAGACAGTAACATCAAGAATAAGATGAAAAAGAGGGTTCCAATGCAAGCTAAGGCTGAAATCATTTCACATCTAGTCAGTGGTTTTGTGTTTAAAATGTGGATGTCTTCCCGCTGTTCTTTGTTCTGCCTCTTGTGATTAAATCGAGTATCTGCATTTAAAGTTTGTGGGCGTGACATGACGGCACGTGAAAATTTTCAGAAGTGTGATTTCTGTGACTACAACTTAAATGCAAGTTGGGAAATAACTTTCAAAGACAAACACATGTTGTGTAATCTAGGTACTTCATTATTTTAGAGAAATCAGACAAGAGTTGCCTAGTATTGTGTTTTTCATTTCTCTTTCATGCGTATTAAAGAACAGACGCCATCAAAGCTTTCTCTGTACATCTATAACTCAAAATGACGTTGCTTGATGTCTGTGATGTGCGGGGGGTTTAATGGCGATGTTCTGAAAAAGAAAAAAAAAAGACATGTTTGCACCAAGGCTGCCTTAAGCACTTGGTTATTAATGTTTAACCTATGCTTGTTGAACTTTACCTGCAAACTTCACTGTATATCACACATCTATCACTCACATGGGAGTCCGTCTTGCTCTAGCCTGCAGGTGACGCAGTCGATGAGCGACTCTGCATCAATGGCTCTATGAAAAAATGGTTTGCAGCTAAATAAAATATCTCACACGTCTATCTTTCTCTTGGAGTTAACAGATGCTTCGATGACCTGAGAGTCACACAAGACTTTCTTTGTGCGTTTGAGGTTTTGCTGTACTGGCTGATCTAGACGAGTTCTGGCTACACAGTAATCACAAACAAGACTCGGTATAGGTTATAATTATCTTTATGTGTACGTTTGATCTTTGAGTCACTGTCACACCTTTTTGAGCAACAGATCCAGCACATGAAAGAATCTGGATATATCTTTTGCTGATTTCCATAACCTCAGTTTTGCTCATGGTTTTTTAATGATGTAGATGAAACAATCTTCATAGTTCATAGTTTTGTTGGAGAGCTATACAAATAGCCTTTTTTTTCTTCAAAGACTGTCATTGACAGAGTATGTTGCGTACCCTATGAGGGCAACAACATCCCCAGAGAGTGAGAAGTGTTGAGATAGACGTAGTTATGACGACAGCATTTCTAAATTCCCTGAAGAGCAAAATGCAAGAAAGGAGGCAAACTGAGGCATCCACTTCAAGTCTACTTTTATTGTTTTTGTTTTTTACAAAACCTTAAAGCATCAAAATTACATATTAATGTTAGGACGTCATGATCCTAAATATTTATCTAAGTCTAATCAAATGTGCTTTGCCTTAAGATGGACTTGAGTGAAATGGGTTAATGCTACCATTGTGAGAAGACTCTGTCTCTTTTGATTAACAGAAGTCAGAAAGGTTTAGATTGAGTGCAGAGTTCAAATGTTTTATTCCAGATGTTGATGCCCATGTAAGAGAAAGTGGTTTCATTTAACAACCAAGCAAGAATGAAGAAATTCACAATTTTACTTCAGAAAAATGTCCAAATCAAAATCTGGAAAAGCGAATCCATTTTCAAACACTATCTGGATCCTTTCATGAAAAGAGACAAACAAACCTCCAACCCAGTGAAAGCATGTAGGAGTGGTTATACGGTCATAGTGGTCATGTGCGGCTTCAACTTCACATCTGAAAGAACCACAGATTTATGTAGCAGGCCACAAAAGCAGTTGTGGAAAAAATGGCCAGTAAACAACACAGGAAGTGGTAGCAGGTGGTGAGGCGCTGGCGTTCTATTGCGGCGGATGAGTCACTTTTGCACAGACAGACTTTCAGATCTTTCTTTAGAATTTACAGGTAAAATTCAACAGTTATTTAAAATAATGCATTTCTTGGCTTTAGAAGTAAAAACCGAACAGTCCTGTCAGGTTTTCTAGACAGGCATAAGGTGTGTGGGATTGTGGGAAGGAAACACTCCAAACTTTTCGGAGATGCTTTTTGTATGTCTTTGAGAACATTTCTAAGAAAATTCTAGTGTCTCACAAGAATCATACTCTGAAAGATTCCTCACATAAAAGAGATGGAGAGAAGTAACTCACTGTTAGTCATTGAAAACAACTTGTTCTGTAGTCACATACCAATAAATATGCAAATGTCGACAAACAATGGTACTTTTGGACTTCAGCAATTTCTCAGTAAATCTGATTGAAGTTTTATTTTTCAGTTATCATCAAGAGCGATACTTTCTGGCAGACAGACTAAATGTGAGTTGCTGTACTTCTTTTCATCATCTAAGGAGACATCCACCAACCAGAAAGATCCCCCAGGCAGAAGGTTTTGCTCTTACTCAGACTTTGCTGTGAGGATTCACATCAAGAGAATGTCCTATTTCAGTGGCTCAAAAGCTAGTTCCTAAAAAAAAGAAATAAAATGTTTTTTAACAAATCTGTTTAAATCAAAAGATTATATATATATATAAAAAAAAAACACGTTTGCTGGACTTTACCTGCGAACTGTGCTGTAAATAACAGTTTCATTTTCATAATCCTCCCGTTTCCTGAAAGTTAAAATGTATATCAGCACTTGTACCATCTATTCTCTTCACTGATTATAACAAACGGGTTTAAAAATGTCAGAATGTCTCACATGGCTCTCTTTCTTCCCTTTTGAAATTCAATAGTTGCATATATTATTTCTGTTGTAGCTTCTTCAACCTTAAGATCGTTGACAGCTTGTGACTGGTGACTGTCTTCAGTCCTAAGTCGATTTGCACCATCTGTCCTCTGAATACAAAAATGCAAACACATATTAGTAGATAAATAAAGGAAACAGAAATGTTTAAGTAAATATTAGAAGTCAAAGTTTTTAACCCTAGCCGTACAAAAGGTTATTTTCCCGCATTTTATCTGTGATGACTCAGAGTTTGAGATGTTTACTTGATTTGGCTTCAGATAACAGTCGTTAGAACAATGCTGTCTGCGGTTTAAATCAAGGAAACAAAACAAGATGACCTGCATTTCTTCCAGATGTTCTGTCTCTGCCCTTATTTTGTTTTTGGTGAGCCTGAAAAAGAGCACAAAAAAAAGTATAATTTAGAGTGATTGTTTTTCAATGAAAATAAAGAGAAAATATTACAAATTGATATTGATGAAAAAAAAAAAACGATTGTGTTCATTCAGTTTTCTGCATTCAGTTTTTAATATTTATAGAAACATCAGATTCTATAGCTTTGAATGATACGTTTGTCTGTAATTTAAGCTCAGAAAAAAAACGCAAGGTTCTCCAGTTTGTTCCGTGTAATACTTTACTCTAAAATAAAAAGCGCGTCCTACAAGGATGAGTAACGTGTAAACAGCTGCTTTGTGCGTGCTCTGTGCACAGAGTAAGGTCGCTAACACTAAAGAATGTATCTGCCTTTAATAGAGATGTTTAAAACCAATGCCACACACGAACAGACAGCTCACCTGCAAACAGCAACAACAGATGTCACAACTAGAAGCAGCACAACACTGACACTGATAATGACAAGCATGTCTTTCATAAATGTCCAATAAGCTGTAAAAAAAACGACGACAACATTATAGTTTGTCTGGGATGCTTAAAAAAGTTATATAAAAGTGCAAGAAAACAAAACCTAATAAGCTTCTTAATGCATTTTCCAAAAACTAGTTCATAGAAGGCGACGGCTTTAGCGAAATACTTACGATTCTTCTTCTTCAAAGTGAAAACTGTGGAGTTTTGACTTCCATGTTTGTTGGAGACGCTGCATGAATACTGACCGCCATCAACAGGAAGCAACTCAGCCTGATGTCCAACTTTCTGGATCCAACCGTCTGCTATTTTGAACCAGCTGTAATTTTCCACAGGCGGGTGCGCATCGCTGCAGCAGATCAGGACAATGCTGCCGTCTGCGCCCGTCTCAGACGATGATCTGACAAGCACAGATGTGTTCTTGGGTCCATCTGAAAATAAAGGAAAGAGTTTACAGTTTAGTTTTTTTATTTTCAGGGGCAGAGGGGGGCATATTGTGCAAATGAGTGTCAGGGGAGATGATTTATCACAACAAAGTTGCAGATTACTGCTGCATGAAACATTTGCAGTCTTGCCTTCAACATCCACTTATACAACACAAACTACAGTCACTGCTGGGAACAAAAAATTTCTTGGTGGAGACAGCATTTTAAAAATAATTTCTTCTAGGAAAATGAAATAATTTCTTTGAGAAAAAAAATAACTGAAAAAATAAAATATATCAAAAGCACAAATAAAAAATACTACTAAAGTTGTATACTTTTCTCAAAGCTCCCTTTCAAACTGATTTTCAAAAAAAAAAAAAAAAACCCTTGAAATGTCAAGAAATGTCAGCATTACTCAGAGGGATCAAATGGGTGACTCTGTACACATCAAAGTCTTTCTGTTGAGGCCCATACTCACATTCAACATCGACATGAGCGACTCCTGAAGTTGTTCCGTTTGTCATTTTTAGGGAGCAAGTGTAGTTCCCTGAATGTTTAGAGGACACGTTTGTCAAATGAAGTACCGGTCCTTCATTTATGGCTTCGCCGTCTTTAAACCAGCTGTACCCATATGAACCTTCTTCACCGTCGCAGCGGTTTTTGCAGGTGAGATTTACTGAATCTCCTTCCTTCATCGTTTCTTTTGGCACCGAAATATTCAGATCTATGAAAATTTGAATTTGATTTTCTTTTAAATTTTCCACTTATTTAATGCAAACAGTACGATTTTAAATCAAATGACAAATGACTTACCAATAACTTTCAATACTAGACGTTTAGCGGGGCATCCTTTGTTGGCATTGTATCTGAAAAAATATTTCCCAGCATCATAGTGGCTCACTTCGTGTATTTTCAAAGAGCAGTTATGCACTTTGTCTCCGGTGTACTCAAATCTTTCAGATACATTCCCAGGGTAAGTTAAAAGAAAACGACCTTTAGAAGGCTTCACATAAGCCCACATGAACCTTTTTACTTCTTGCTTTTCAATAATATTAAAGATACAAAAGAAGACAACAGGCGAGCCTCTGACAGCACAGATGGTTTGCTGGGGGTAATCCACGAAGCACTTGCTGGAGAAAACGTCTGGAAAAGGAAAAAAAAAATGTCTACATGTTGCAACATACCATAGCTGAGAAATATTTCAAACGTCGTTTGCATTTACCTCCTGCAAATAGAAGCAACAGGGTCCACATCAATTGTCTGCTTTCAGCCAACATTTTCGGGCCGAGTCAAGTTAAATCTTTCAGGTCTTTTAATTTTAACAGAAGTTTTAACATCTGACAGAGTGGAAGAACAGGTAGTCTCTTTTTTTTGTCCTTTTGCGTGCTTTTCTATCTGTCACCTCAATGTGCAGCTTCCTGTCATGAAAAAAAAAACAGGGTCTTAGGTCAAAGCTGCACTTCTCAGCCTATAAAAATCAGGTCACTTACACAAAGCCTGTTTCGGCTCTTCGCATGTCAACCTGAGTTGTACAAGATCTCGATGCAGGGAGCCACGCTTCGTGCACTGCAACCTGATGTTCTTATGTTGTGGTTAACAGTAAGTGCAGGGTTGGAGCCATGATGGTTTAATAGGTTTTGTGCAACGCGATCACACAGCGCGCCAACATAGTGTTTATCTCACTGCTGATGATGATGGGCTACCACTTTATTTGTTCATAAAGGAGTTTTCTGGTCATTTCTGAGTAAAAAAAATGAATAAATTAGGATCTAGTGTTGTTCCAACAGACCACAAGAATTCTTCACTCTTAAATAATTTAGAAACAATAGGGATTCATATGATTATTAAAACCTTGTGAGATATTCGCCACTGTGTTTTAATGATCACAAACAATGCTTTTAATGTTTAAAACATCAGTATTTACAGACCGGCAAAATAATACGTTTGGCTTTGAATTAATAGCAGAACCTTCTCCAACTCATCTATCCACCATGTTTATATATTATCCCTTCTGCCCGAGATATATTTTTTATTAAGTTCTACATGCTCCATTTTTGAATTTATCTTAGGGCAACATACTGTTGCTTCAGTGACTTCCACAAAAGAAGAAGATACCTTTTATTTGATGCCGCAACACAATGAAATTTACTTTCATTTTCTGTTATGTCAAGCATGATTTCATGATTGCTCAGCTTTATAACAATCACAGATAAAAGTTGTTCTCTTCTAATGAACTTTGACAAATGGACTTGTTAGTTGAGGCTCGTAATAAAGACGTTCTTTTACTGTGAGTGTTGGCAAATTTTACCCAAGAGTTTTCTGTTCTGTCAACTACAACTCCTGTCAAAAATGAGGGGAAGAGATGAATCCTTGCAACACCCTGACAGATGGTTGCTTATTTGGGATCCAGAAACAGTATAATTACATATTGCTAATACAATCTATTATAGCCCCTATAGTTTTGCACCTTAACGACATACGCGACTCCCATTTAATGCAGAGTATACACAATGTAATAGAAACAATTGTGTGTGTGTTTTTTTTTTTTAGGGAAAACTAAGCAAAATAAAACCAAACCTAAAAGGCAAAACACAAAGTGAGAAATCAAAGTTTTTGATTTTAGTGCCACAAGAAATTTCTTCCTCGCTCTCTTCCTTCTCTCTCTCTCTCTCTCTCTCGTGACGACGGGATGATCACCGGGATGATCATCTGGAGATCTATAAAAGGATCTTGGTCAGTGATTGGTCTCAGAAAGAAGAGCCAGCAGCCGAAGTGAGATAAGGAGCAGCTCAGACCTCCGCTCTCGACATGGAGATGACTTCTAAACTTATGTTTCCTATCGTAGCGTTTTGCCTTCTCGTCGCCTGCAGCCCGTCGGAGGCTTGGTACAAGCAGGTGGCCGGACCGAACTACTACTCGGTGGGCAGAGCGTCCGGCTTGCTGTCCGGGATCCGGAGGTCGTCATCGTACGCGAGGAGGGAGGAATCCCCGTCAGAGAGCGGAGAGTCTGCCACCAGCAGCGTCTTATCTCAGTTACTCTCTCATAACTCTGTTTTAAAGACGATGGTTAGTGGGAATCCATTTGCTCAGGCAACTTTTCAATGTATTTTTTTTTGTTTGTTTTTCTTCATTATTTAGCAGACGATTAAACATAAGATTACAGAAATTTGGCAGCACTCTTTTTTCCGTTTTCTATGTATTAATTATTTACTTCTTGCTTAATGGCTTTTCGCTGCAAAAACTTAAACTTTAATGAGAAAACACAAGCGAACCGTTATGGGCTTGCATTCTGTACCCCGATATTTTTCACATCAGCATTACGAAAAAATTCTACAATATTGCAGAAAATAAATCTACAATAATTTCTTTTAAAAAAATATGGATAGGATATTACAAGCTTTGCATGAATGCACACAGTATAAAGTTGCAGAATATTTGTTGCTGCGTAAAAGCAGCTTGAAACTCATCTTCATTCAAGTGCACAAAACTAGTCGTGGTTTTAGATACTTTAATCCTGATTCTCTAATTATCTGTCTCCATTCTCTCCAAACAGCCTCTTTGCATTAAAGACATTACCCCAAACCTGCAGAGCTGCGAACTCTTCCAGGAAACCAAGGGATCTCTGAAGTGCAAAGCAGACATCTTCCTCTCCCTGGACTCCTCAGACTGCGAAGGAGACTGATTGCTGTCCTTGGATCATGAAGCATAATTCTTAAAAGGACATTTAAAAACTCCAAAAAAACATCTATGTTTAATGTGATGGGTAATGCTGTTGATGGAAGTTTGTTTTTCATGCTCCCTTTTTGCTTTATTTATTTATTTTTATTTTTTTTTTTTACCATGGAATATGTCTAATTGTTGTCTGGTTTAGTGTTATTGTTCATATTTGATCTGAGTTTACATCAATAAATGGATCATTCTGTGGATCTGGTTAAAATGCAAATCACAAAGATGTAATTTGATTCTTCACATTTCATCACTTGGGCAGCGGAGAAAAGTTTGCAAAGCAAGTTGAACACCATCCTGGAACTTACTGCCAAGGATATTATTTATTATTTCGTATGATACATTCACTAACTCTAGCTTGTTAAACTGAAAGAATATTTTTAGGATAGAACATAGATGCAACTCAACATTTCTACATTTAAGCCACAGCTATTTGAGCAATTATGAGTGGGTGAAAAAAAAAAAAATCTGGCATACACTCGGGAGTATCGTGTTACTTCATCCCTTAATATACAATAAAATTACAGAATGAACAGAAAAAAACAAATAGTTGGAACAGCTACAGTTGTTTGCTAATCTGCTTTGCAATATTAACACTAACCACAGCTGTTAGAAGGTCTACTCAATCACACTGATGGGTAAATCAACATGCAAGGTCATCACCATTGTCACATTGATTTGTAGAGTAGCATTTCGTGGCAATTAAAGCTGGAAGTATTTAGAGTCATCTACCAGTTTTGATTTTTTTTTAACAGATTTTTCATAGTAAAATTCTGCAACTTTAGTCAGAACGGATGAAAAGCATCTAAACTGCAACTTTTAGGTCTTTCTAAAAATGCTCACATGTGCAACTGATAAATGAGTTAATGGAGATTGTACATTTAGTGTTTGCACCTGTTCTTCCCATCACATTTGTTTCTAGATTGAAGTCACTTATTGAAAATCATTTGGCGAGTGCTATTCCCAGAACACAATATTACGCCTAAACAGCATTATCCGATACATTTGCCATCACAGATTGAATCATTAGGTCCAATTGGACAGACATATGTGCATGCGGTTTGAGTTTAAACATCTTTTTTTTTTTTTTTAAACAATGGGCTTCAAAGTAAATTTAAAAAAAATATATTTGCAAGTCTCTGATAAATCAAAACCAAATATATGAAAACTGTCAAAATGTTGACCCTTCGGTTCACCCAATCTTTTTAAGTGAAAGGGAGATGGGACCTCTATCTGAAGTTAAAGATCTACTGTATTTACGAGGAAAACTGAGACTTGCTTGGTTATGAATTACACCTTGCTGTATCTGTGAAGTGGGTTATGATAAATGGCAGTAAATAAATCGCCCAGAAGTCTTTGATAATTGCAGAAGGTAATTTGCCAGAATTTGGACTTATAAAAAAAAAAAAAAAAAATAAATATATATAAATATATATATATTTTTTTTTACACTATGATATGCCATACATATTATGGCATATCAAGTCAAATTCCCACACTTTGCACACAGCAACTTGTAGGTCTTTCTAAAAACGGTAGAAAGATCTAAAAGTCTTTCTGCCGAATTAGTGGATGCAGAAAAACTGGTGGAATTTTACCCCGTATTATACATTCAGCAGCAAGAGCAAAATCTTTTTGATAAAATGTTATCTTGGAGATATTATTGAACTGTACAAAAATGAAAAATAATCCAGTGTATTACAGTCCACAGTCATCACAAGACGTAGTGGACTGTCATCACAGTCCACATACATGCCGGGGAAACATATATGAACCCAAAATGATAAACAATTTCTGTTTCTGAAAATTGTTTTAAGTGTGACATGTTAATTATATTAATATCAAATGTCAATTCACACTACTCTGCCAAATGTAAAATTGTTTTGTTTTACATTGCGTCATTAAAAATTTAAATTTTCTGTTTTATTAGAGATTGAAGTCATGAAGTCTCTTTTTCTTGAAATAAGAAATTTTTACTTTAAAAATGTTACACTGCTTTGTAAATACTAATATTCTAGTTTCAAGAATACATTTACTTGTAACAAGTAAAAATGTCTCAGTATCCAGCTTTAAGATCTTATTGAGATATTTAAGGGGAAAAAAACACTTAAAAGAAGTTTCTAATAGAAACAACTTATACTAAGAAAAAATATCTTATAAAAAAAAGGAAAAAGGTAAGGTAATTTTATTTATATAGCACATTTTCAGCAACAGGGCAATTTAAAGCACTCAAGTTCAAATCAACTTGAGATATTTTATCTTAAGATTTCAGTTTTTGCAGATGTAGGTTTTGTCAGGGGTATTTTATTAAATGAATATCCTTTGATCAAAATCACTCCATTAAACTCCGGCTGTATGGTTAAGTTGACTCTTAAATAGTATGCAGCTTTAAACAGGTTTTCCTGGAGGATTACTTTGCATTAAGCTTCATTCATCTCCCCATCAACTGTGGCAAACTCAATCTTAAAGAAATACCTAAAGATGGCATCTATAGCCCATGTTAACCCAGGATGCCTATAGATACTGTAGTGTTTTGCTGTGTGTTCAGGATGAAGTACAGTGTTCATTTTCTGCCACACTGTGATTAACTTACACAAACCATTTCAAGGAAGGCAATAGGTTGCTCTGGATTTGATTTGCAAAAAAAATATTAATACCAAGCTGCAGTTTTGACATTTTAATGTTCATGTACATTTGGACACTGGCTTTTATTCTTTTTGCTACAGATCAAAATGTCTTTGGTAAAGTGAACCGACTAATTTTCCCTCCACTGCCCAGATAGGCACTGCTTTGGGCTTTTCTATGAGAGAAAACTCCCCAAAGATCCACACACACACACAAAGAGAATTTAGACTACCTGAAATTAAAGTAAATTTGCAAATTTAAAATATGACTGGATGACCAACAGAAAACTGCAGTGTGTACAGTTAAATGTTTCAATAACATTAATTGAAGCCAAGACACTTTGGTAACTCAATAATTGTTTATTTTTCTAGAAAATTTGCATGGATATTAAAGGAACATACGAGATGATCGAGACTAAAACTTTATTTAAAATAATTTAGAAATAAAACAGCACCATATATACAATTGTCTTAGCCAGTCACATGGCCTTTTGTTTTAAAAGCATTAAAATAAAATATAAAATCACTCTAATCGTCATCTAAACAGAGTGTAGAGGAGACCTACAACAGCTGGACAGCTGATAGGTTCTCCTTGATGATCTGATCAATGACCATGTGGAAGACCTCCTTCATGACTTCAGAGTCGATGGCTGTGCTGAAGTGGTGGTAAACAGGTCTGCTCGAGGCCATGTTACAGGCCGAGAACACGGCAGCTACATGGTGGGCTGCAGCCTCCACGTCACAGTCTGCTCCTAGACAAGCAAAATAAGTTTGTCTCAACTCAAACAGCTTATTCACTTTCTGAAAAATAGATGCAACAAGACATTGGCTGACATATTTTTCATCAAAATCCAAATACATGAAACATAATGCCGACACACAGAACCCCTGGCAATGAGTCTGGAATGATGCACCACCATGACCCAGACCGAATAAATAAAATGAACAATGTATTTCAATCTGTATGCACAAAGATTTCTGTTTACCACGCCAGCAGAGGTGATGTTGCAAGAATCCAAAGAGCTGAATTTATAAGCAACTTTCAAATGTTGGATCATTCAACTCTCTCACACCTTTCATTGTTCAGTAACAGACATGGCCAAAGCAGGACTGTGAAGAAACTAGTGTTCTGCTTGTAATCTGCTTTCAATGCGTCACTTGTTTTTTAAATGGAAGCTAATATGATCAATTTGAAACACAGTAAAATCAGATGAGATGCTAAAAATGGCTTTAGAATAAGACATTCAGAGAAAATATAAATGATCTGGATTGTTCCCTCTACTGTACCTTCATAGCACGAAAGGTAAAATCTCAAGTGTCTCCCAGAGTGCAGGATCTTCCTCCGGAAAAGGTCAGTTTTGTTCAGAAACAAAATCTATAAGACATATAGAGAACAAAAAAGAGCAGTAGAAAGACCCAAATATGTAAATGGATGTTTTCAGTCATAACTTCATAGCAAAAAACTGAAATGGGTCAGAATAGAAATTGACTTCTTTACTTTCCATCACTTCCATTTGTATTTGTGACTTTATAGCTTCTTGAGTCACGATTCAAAGCATGGGTTGTGCTAGAAAGACGAATCAGTACCAAAGTCTGTGGACAAACTGTAAAGTGAGTTTTTGAGAATGAAATGGCCAGTCGACATTAATCTGTTTGTTGTGGAGCCTTTAGGGCTGTTTACTGTAATCTCACTTTCTCAAAACAAATATGCTGCAAGAGTGCCGAGTAACAGCTCAGGAGAACGGAGTAGAACCAAGTCCAATCCCTAAAACAGGTTGAAATAAACAGTAGTTGCTAACTATGGTATCTTTGTCAAAAATACCATACTTAAATTTTATATATTTTTTATGCTATTACATTTCCCTAAATAAACTGACAGGGATAATTTATCAACAAAAAAAAAAAAAACAAAAAAAAATCTGTAAGAGTAGCCTTCACAACAAAATGTTTAAAATTGATTTTAATGCAGAGATGTGTGTTTACAAATTTCGTACAGGGTTATTTTTTAACCACTTACAGAGAAATGGGCCTTTCACCAAATTGCTCCCAATTTTGATCTCAAACAAATCATATCCTGCTACAACTTGAACCATTAAAAAGTTTACTTTCCTTATTAGTTAAGCAATTTCAGAAATACAAGCAGGTAATCATAAAAATGCTAAAATCTTACATATTTGTATAATATTTTCTGAACACTTTCTGCACCTTTAAACTAAGTCCAATTGTTTCACTGAGCAAATATAGGCTTTTATTGAGGTAACGCCATTTTTCTCTAGTAACGATCTGCCACGAAGTATAAATCAGATTTTTACTATTGTGTTTAATGTCTGTTTTATAATGTATTCAACAATGACAAGAAAAAAGCATTTTAACTTTACTGAAAAATTCACCAACTGCACAACTGTAGTCAAGTAATAAGTAGTATTTCAAAAGTGCAAAAAAAAAAAATCTCCAGTTTTTTTGAACAATAATATTTGTTGTTACTGTGTTGCTAAGAGATGAGCGTATTTTCTGGTAACCAAGTATATGAAGTAAACATCTGATTTTTTTTGCAAAATTTACCAACTGTAAATTTCCTATTTCTAAGCAGATAAACAGTATTTCAAAAGAGCTTATGTTTTATAAACAATTAATTTGGTGTCAAGAAATGAACATTTATTTCTGGTAACGAACTGCCACGAAGTATAAATCAGATCTTTATTGTTATGTGGAATGTCTGTTTTATAATACACTGCTCAAAAAAAGAAAGGGAACACTCAAATAACACATCCTAGATCTGAATGAATGAAATATTCTCATTGAATACTTTGTTCTGTACAAAGTTGAATGTGCTGACAAAAAAAAAAAAAATCACACAAAAATTATCAATGGAAATCAAATTTATTAACCAATGGAGGCCTGGATTTGGAGCCACACACAAAATTAAAGTGAAATGTTCCCTTTATTTTTTTGAGCAGTATATATTCACCATCAATGACCAAAAAAAAACAAAAAAAAAAAACACATTTTCACCTTTCTGCATATTTCAACACAACTGTAGTTTAGTAGAAGATAAGTTGTACTTTAAAAGAGAAGAAGAAATCTTCTGTTTTTTGAACAATAACAATATTTGTTGTCACTGTGTTGCTAAGAGACACGTGCATTTTTCTGGTAAACAAGTGCCATGTAGTAAACAACTGATTTTAACTTTTGCAAAGGTAAGAATCAGAAGGCAGTGCATTGGCATTCGCACAAACATTGCTAATGTAGCTACTGCCCACATTAGCAGTATCCTTTTCCCTAAAATAAGCTTTTTACCCATTTTGTTTATTTATTAGCCATGTTTATTATTTATTAGCACACTGAATGGAAGAAGTCAATGCAAGTCAACGTACTAGTTATACCCCACATGCCACTGGCAGCATTTAGGCTAACATTAGCATTTTGGCTAATTTTAGCTCATACACTAATTTTAAAATACTGAATGGAGTAAGTCCTTGTTATTCAACATGCTATTGAGTACATTGTAGCTTACTTTATCATTGATGCTAATATTTAGCATCAGAACTCTGGGTTCCAATGTACGGGCACACTTTGGAAGGCCCCGTTTAAATTTCTTCAGAAATTTTCTAACTCATTTTACCATTTTTTTTTACTGAGGATTACTAAGTGCAGTACTTTAGTTGCCTATTGTTGTACATATGTTGTAGAAATAAACCTGGACTGGACACCATTTCCAATTAACCCGTCGGTCCAAAAGATTATGACCGTTCCAATCAGAACCAAGAAACGTCTTACTGGTTTGTATTATTTAAGGGCGTTATGAGCAGATAGGAAATTAATTTACTTCAGTTGTAAAAGTAGATATGAAACATTCCCAGAGCTGATTCATGCTGGGTACTAAACATTTTATTGTAATGGCGAACTTTTCATACCACAAGTCATGAACAGAATGGCCAAACAACAAAGGCACAAATTGGCAATTGAGCAAACAAGCACCAAAGAGGATTCAATCATTTGCAACTTCACAAGTCAACAGCACTGCAAAATCAGATCCAACACTAAAAACATGGATGAAAACTTGGTCTCCAAGTGGTGGAGTTTGCGTTAGTTTATCAGTGAATTAATAAGGTCTTGAAATTATGCATATGTTGGATAACTGAGAAGAAAAATTGGTGTGTGTGGTTAATCATAATTTTTAAAACTACCTTAGAGAAGCCTTGTTTGATCATCAAACCCAATAAAATTAATGTTCCTGTTTAAATAGCAGATAAAATATCAAGTAATCTCCAGTCACACCACAGTTCTGTTATTTCCAACGACCTTATCTGACTTTTTCCCCCACACTAGAGACAAAAACAAAGGACCACGCTAAAAAGGCAAAACTCTACCCCATATATCTCAAGATGAACTGCAGAAACAAACAATTTCTATTCATAACCAAAGCAACACATTGTCAGTATGTCAGCAGAAAACAACCACAGCAGCTGTTAAATGTGGTGACGGCAAACTAGAATTTGTATGCCAATTATGCTCATCAGATGCAATCAAAGCTTTGTGGGCGCCATTTACATAGCGTGTAAGATTTCTTAAAAAGCCCATGAGTGCATCTATCCTGCCGTCATATTTAGAACAGCATGAGAAGAGAGAATAGCAAGAGGTTCAAAAAGGTAAGGGTACAAATCATTGTTTCCCATTTATACTTCATTTTTTTTATGGAGATTTTGACAGACAAAGTAGAAAATTAATGCAAAGTAAAAATAAATAGATATGTTGTTTTAAGATATTTTACAAATGGTAATCTGAAAAATGTAGCATACATTTGCTTAAAATCCCCTGGCAAGCATTTGCAAAACCACCTTTTTCCATCAATCTTTGCATCTCCTGCCAATTTTTTGGGCTATGAAGCAGTTCTGCACATCTACAGACTGATGTTTTCATGCATTCCTTGCAAAACAGCTCAAGCTAAATCGAACTGGATTAATTGTGCGTCTGATCAGCAATTTTCACAGATTGTTTATTGGATTTAGATCTCGACTTTGAGCCACTTTCACCTGTATTATGCTTTGATTACCAAGTGTAATCTCAACTCCTGAATGGTAAGGTGTTCCCCTGGCTCAACACACAATAAAATAAAGGGTCTTATTATCAGGTTATTTTGCTAGAAGTTGAACCAACATCCCAGCACCAAGTTCCATGCAGCCTGCAAAAGCCTTTCTTCTTCAACATTTCCCATCAACTCTGATCATGCTCTATGCATGTTGCCACACCATGATGCTGCCAACTCCATTTTTTTGCAGTGTGGATGGCATGTTCAAGTTGCTTTGCGGTGTTCATTTTCTGCCACGAATAAAACTTTTCATGTTTCATCAAAGGTTTCTTTTTGGTCTCGTCTGATCAGAGCCCTTTCTCCCACGCGCTTGCAGTGACCTACATATAGTTTGTGGAAAACTGGAAAACTGCATGTAATGAAGGCTAGATATGTGGCGTACATGACTAATCAACGTAATCTCAACTCCCACTTGAGAAAGTGATATCTGCAGCTGCTTCAGAGTCTTGGTTGCTTCTTGGTTACTACTCTACATGCTTAGTCATTTTAGTGGAATCTAGTTTTGGTAGGTTAGCAAAACTAGAGAAAGTAGCTGTGTCTTACACAATAGATTGTACAGTGCACAATTAAAGACTTAAAAGGCAATAACTTTAAATGCAACGGTGTGTTAAACCTTTTAACTTTATCCTTGTCGGATGTGTTCTTGAGTCTTCATAATTCTCCATTAAACTTCTGAGGTATTCACAAAGAATATGTGTTATAACATTGCAGAAGAATAAACTGCCCTTCAGGTGACTTCTGATACAGTTGTTCACTCTGGATTTCATTTAGCTGCATCAGAATGTAGAGGGTTAAATTTAAATCTATCACACTCTTCAGATTTCACAAAGAAAAACTTACCAGGGAAGTTTTCTTGAAGACTGTGTTTGTGCAGATTGATGAAAAAAACTCAAGGCTTTCCTGAAGTCCGTTCTAAGAAAAGAAAATAAGGTCTGGCAGATAAAGCTAAGAAAAAAAGGTTTAAAAAAAATCCATATAATTATCAAATGTTAATATAGTTTAATGACATACCATTGATGGATCCTTAAACAACATCTGATCATAGCTGCTGAGAGCCACAACAAACAGTAAGGCATGAATAGAATCAAAGCAGCTCAGCCACTTTCTCCTTTCACTGCGTTGGCCACCAATGTCATACAATCTGCCAACAGACAAGAAATAACATTAAAAAAAAAAAAAAAAGATTGAAAATTACATGAAAACTTTCCAGACATCATCAAAGCATATACAGCTAATGTGCACAAGAAAGAAAAAATAAAAGTATTTTTTTACAAAGTAGTTTTAGTTGTGATCAAGTATTAAAGCAATAAAAAGTCACTACTATTCAAAAAACTGAAGACATTCGTTTCAACAGAGTGGCACCCGGTGAACCTTAGGGTCTGGGTGACATGGGTAATGAGTTTCAATTTGGACCAAAGAGTCTCCAGGTGCAAGATTGCCGCATGTCACCAGCAACGAGGCATTTATCTTCTGAGTCAGTTGTACCAAGCTGGAGGAGGATAAGTGTTAACTGAACTGACGGCAGTAGCTGAAGTGATGGAGAAAAGAATAATCACTGCAGCTTTCCTGAGTTACCAATTTAAAACATGAGATCCTGTCATTTTATGACAAACTTCGCTTGATTTATTATTAATTCAACAAAATGAGCAAAAGGTGCAACAGTATTTTCATACCAAAATGAGAGCAAGGCCAACATTAGGCTTTTGAGTTTTTGACTGTTTTAACTGAAAAAAAATGTTTTGGTCCAGATATATTAGAAAAATTAGAAAGAGAGAGTTAGATCCATAAACTAGCCTCATCAAGTTTACAGCAAGAGTTCTTACTGTTTATTCTTTTTTTTCTCAAATTACATTTTCAACTATACACACACAAGTTCTGTATGATTCTAACCTGCAGCCCACAGAAACAAATAATGTTATCCAAGAAAGTAGATAAAGAGCATTGTAAAAGGTATCTGAAAAGAAAAGTTTCAGTGGTCTACTGATACACTTTATATTTGATTTTTTGTGGCTAATTAGAAAGTTTAAGGCCATCAATATTTAATGTCCAATTCACCCCCAGGAAGTTTCCTTCATTCAGTTCACCACTGAAAGCTTCTTCTGTTTGTTGAAATGTCTTGAAGGGGAGTCTGAGAGTCTTCAGAGGTTCAATAACTCAATAAGAGACAGCTGGAAGTTTATTTTTTATTTATTTATAATTTTCATTATTGTGGGTATAGATTAAGTTGTCTGTTTAACTGATTCCTTTGGACATTTTAAGTCGGATCGTTTGGTCAGGTATTTCTTCAGTTGGCAGACTCTTTTGAACATCTGCTTAGTAGTCATCTTTAAGATAAAAAAACCCCAACATATTTGGTTATTCTGCGATTCAGACAGTTTTGTTTGGTGAATCACTTTTTTTGTAAAACAGTGTTGCAGTTAACATTCTGTTGCCATCTCCCCTCGTAAAAAAGTTAAATGTCCCTTGCTGAAACTGCTTAGTTAATGTTTAAAGTGCTGCGGTAAACAAGTTTTTAGGTTTGCCACACTTCCCTCTTACACTTCCACTACTGTATTTACATAATTTAAAGTTCTTGTTTGATTAATAATGCAACTTATAATTTCCAAATTCTCTTATTCAAGATTATTAACCCCCCATTTTAGAGTCAGGATTGCTTGACTCAATGTAAATTTAGAAGATTGATTTAAAAATCCACTCGCCTTCAGGTTAAAGCTTTTTTATATTTAGTATTTATTTCAAAGTCTTACCTAAAGATTGTTTCATCTACTTGAAACTGTGTCTCAATGATTCCACAGGTCCTCACTCTGACTCTCAGGACATCCATCTCCGTGGGAATGTAGTTTGGCGAGATGATTCGACTTATGTTTTCAAAGAAGCTGCAGATGACCAGGAAAAAAGGAAGACATTTGACAATAAATACGTAATTGACAAGTTTGTTGTAATTGGTTCTAGTATTTTTTTTTATTTATCAATTCTTAATCAGTTCACAAATATGCCTTTAAAAATATTTTAAAAAGCATATGAAACAAAAAACAAAGGAAGATTTAGTTTTTAAAAACAAGATGGAAAATTATTGTCAGCCAATATTTTTTCAGGACTTTTGTAACAATTGTAATTTCAATCTGCAGCAATGTCCTCCAAGCTACAGTATAGTCACCAAAGCAGCAAAAAAAAAAAAAAAAAAAAAAAATCACCTCCCTGAGTCATGATGGTACTTTCACACTTAACCACAAGACAATTAGTTCTTTTCATACCTAAGGATTGCAACACAAGTAAATGGGAAAAGCCCTATAATGTACTGTAGAACTGAATTTTGAGAATTGCCTTTGATGTATTTAAGCATCAAAAGAAAATGCTTTAGAAACTGAAATTTCATCTCATGGAAGCATCAGTGAAAATTGAAACCTTTCAATGAAACTCTGCCTCCAGGTGTCTTATGTGAATCATGTCATTAATCACTTGATGTGACTTAATATCATTTGTGACAAGACAACAAAGGTTTTTCTGGAAATGCTCAAACAACAAAAAAAGCTATCTTGACTATCGAAATCCTGCGAAAATTGAGATTCTGAGAAAGTTTTGCAAGATCCCATGAAATACTTGAAAAATCAAGACTGCAGTTTTGTGTCCCATTTAAATCCATCAGAAAATGTTAAAATGCATATATTTGAGGCCAGCTATGACATTTCTTCTCTGAATTTGTTGTGGTCTATTCTGCAAACAAGACTTTTTTTGGAACCGACTTCTATAGAAGTGGGAATGCTTTGGACCCGTTTTATTTTTTCTTTCTATAAAGTGCTATGAAGATGACATTTGCTCTGACACTGACACTATATAAAATAATATTAACTGAATTTTACAAAGACTCAGAGAAAAAGCTAAACCTGTTCCAAACTGATTGCAATTTAAAACGTCCCAAACGGCTTGGAGGCTTGCATTTATAGTAGGGCTTAATTAGAACGCTTCTCGTAAACACACCTTACAACCGCAGATAACGCACTGTAACTACATATTTTCTTTTAACAACATTAACCGCTCACTTCAAGCCCACGCCACCATCAGAGAAGTCATTTTACACATTTGGGTGCCTGGGGAAGTCAAGTGTGTCACGACACAGTCTAATCCAACATTTCTGGAGGGAGAAATCAATGGCGGGTCTAGCAAGGTGAGATCACTGAAAGAGAGACAGGCGAGTCTCATATAATCCCCCAGCAACCGACTTTATCGAGTTCCAGTAATGAAGCTGTCACACCTCCGTCCTTTCTCCGTCTGACCACCCGGAGTAGATTTTATCTTGACTGATCGCCTCCCTGTTGCCTCAAAGATAAGAAGTTCATTCTGCCCACCGAGTCCACATTTATTTAAAAAGACAAATCACTTCTTTTACTTAAAGAAATAATCACAATCCAATATTTAATCATATAGCCAGCCACTCGGGTGTCCAGCTTATTACCGAATATTGTGTGCACAAGACAAGTGCACATTTCAGATTGCTTTTCTGCAAACATATTCCATTCTTTACATAATGATGCAGCACAAAAGCACTCATCGAAAATACTGAACACAGAGCACAAAGCAGAGAGGTAGGTGTTGATGAAATTTTGGAGGCCACTCTGCTTTTACACAACTCTTGAAAGAGCATTATTGCATGATCCAATGACAGAGCGGAGAAAAACAAGTGCTGTTCAGACAAAAACATTTTGGAACAAATGTGGGAAAAATAACATAGTATTTTGCACAAGTATTCACAGCACTTTTTCCACATTTTGCCATATAGTATGAAGATCACCAGACTTATGAGGAAAACAAGCTTGATGTGTGGAGGAGTGAAAACCAAATCTGAAAGGTGTGGCATGCACTTGATTAAAGCCAACTTGTCTCTCAACTTAAGAAGTCCACAGCTCAAGTGAGAGAATGTGTCGGCAGGAAAACATCTAATTGTGCATTCATTAAACAGGCTTTCATGAAAATGTGGCAAGTAGTTAGATGTTGAAGTCCCAATTGGAGTTGGTCAAAAGACAGAAAACAAGAAGCTAATGTCAGATGAGACCAAAAAGCAACATATCTATACATACAAACTGCCATGCATGGCAAATACATAACTCTACACACGGCCCAGAACTCACCATCTCCATGATAAAACATGGAGATGCCGACGTTACTCTGTGGATGTGATTTTCTACAGAAGGGATAAAAAAAAAAAAAAAGCTAGTTGTAGCTTTCTTGAGACATCCCTCAAATAAGTAAAATTGGTTCCTCACTTTTTATTATCACTTTTCAGAGCAATGCAAACTTTACAGCTAAGTCATAAACACTTCACTTTACCTCAAGCTACACACAACCCCACACATATGCCACTATTCGTCTTTTCATTAGACACAAGAATAGTCTCTCATGCATGTTTCATGTACTCCACCCTTATTCTCCTCCACCTGGATATCTGCAAACAGTTTTTTTATTTTTATTTGATGTGGTTCTAATTAGGCTTCCTATTCCAGAAATGTCACGCAAATCATTTCCTGATGGGAGTTATTCTCAGTGCTGCTTTTACCATTTGCTCTCTATAGACAAACTGTAACTGTACTCTCCTTACTGGGCAATTTCCCTTGACATTTCCACTGTCAGTCATAATTGGGAAGGGGATTGTGCAATATAAATCGCCCTGAGGTTGATGTACTCACTAGAGGGCGGAGTCGTTCAGATCGTACTCGTGTCCTCTGGCTGCAGCGGCCCTCACCCCCTGGTCGGCCCAAAGGGCACAGAAGGCTTGAGCCACAAAAGGGAGCAGCTGCTGATCGTCTCCCAAGCATTGGCTGCAGGACAGAATGCAGCGGGCCTGGATCTGGTTTAGGGTTGGGAACATTGTACAGTCAGGGTCAATAATATAATGCTGGGATGCACCGCAGACAGCACAAACCTGGAGTGAAAAAAGGATCAATTTGATTTCATAGTGCATTAAAATCTCTAACTATCAGAGAGAGGTTAAGTTTTGATGTTAGTTTCATCAGATAATTATGATGATTTTAGATTACAGCTAATGGAAATCCCAAAATTAACTTTACCAAATTAAAGAATACTATACAAGATCAATTAAAAAAAAAATTGTGTAAAAGAAAAACTGCTGTAAAGCATAATCACCAAGACTAAGAGATAAATGCTTGATGCCATTTACAATAAATCTATAAGATACTAGCTTTCTGAAATATAAATCATCTGTATATAAAAATAAAATAAATAAACAAAATCGCTCAGCAAAACCTGAAATCTTAATGATTTCTGTTTATTACAGACTTTAACGCTTGGAAGCCTCCCTGAAAGCTAGAATACAACTAAGAGTTGCAACGCACCCTGGATGCAAACGCTTCTTTTCTCTTCGTAAAATCTAATATTATACAAGTACCGCTCATGAGACGAGGACGCCATGCTTCACATAGGCAGAGAGGGCCCTCTAGTGTAATAAAAAGCAGGTGCAGTGAAAGCCAAACATAAGAGGAATGAATGTCTGTGGCTCACCTTGTTCTTATTATTTGCGAGGTTTATCCGCAGCTTGCCCATTCCTTGCAGAACAATCTTCATAGAGGTTAGGAGGTTATCCAACACTGCAGGCTTTGAAAACATTTGTCCATTTCATTTGCATCTTTATTCAAGAAAAAAAAAATCCAGCATTTAAAAATGTGTGATAATAGTGTGAATGCTTGGTACCTTGAAACTAAGAAGTTCCTGCCTGGAGAAGCCACGGCTGTGTATTATCTTTATCTGTCTGATTATTGTGCTCTTTCCGCTCTCTGCAACTCCTGCCACACAAACAGCGTTTTGCAGCAATTAACCAAAGTATTTGAGAGCTGCTAAATGATGCAGCATATACACACCAAGCATGAGGATTTTGATTACATTCCTTTCGGCCCTGGCATGATCACAAAGGTCTTGCTCGATTGTGGAGCTCTTTATTTGGGCTGTCTTGGTTTCCTCCGAGATATCCTGTTGGAGGCACATTCCCATGCAGACCTAACGGAAACAGCGACATGTCTTCATTTCAATTCCAGAGATGTTGAAATAACCAAAATAGTTTTTTTTTTTGTTGTTGTTATTGTTGTTGCTAAATCTCCAGGAGAAAAGCAAACAAAAAAAATTAAATAATCATCTACAGATATTTTGACAAATAGGACTTAATTAGTGCTTAGTTGAATAGAAAAATAGGTGTTCTGAAACAGTGAATGGGAGAGCGAAAATTATTTCCTGATTTCAAATTTCAAACAAAACTTTCTGAAGTCGTTTATCAAACAGAGTTTTGCTGCGTACCTTCAGCGACAGATGAAGCATGTTTAAACAACGAAACATCCCTCTGTTGTTGCTCTTCGTTTCTCAACACTTTGTTTTGTTGCTATTTCTCCTGGCATCAAGCAAGCGTAACTCGGAGGTGCTAATTTGCTTAATTAGGAACACACTTGTACCGCATTCTGTCAAAATAAAAGCCTGTTACACCGGAAAAGGTGAGTCTCTAAAAAACAAAATGGGCAATTTTGTTTTGGCCAGATTTGTTTGTGTTCACGTGCAAAATGTTCAACTCATGATCGTTATTTATGAAAAAAATGATGATATCAAGAGTCAGTGTGGAGATGGTCCAATACTTATATAAAATTACTTATATAAAAGTATTAATTACGTAACTCAAGCCAATTGGAAAAGTTGTTTCATCACAATTTTGCAGCATATCAATAGACGTGTCTATCTATCTATCTATCTATCTATCTATCTATCTATCTATCTATCTATCTATCTATCTATCTATCTATCTATCTATCTATCTATCGATATCTATATCTATCTATAGATAGATATAGATATCTATATCTATATAGATATAGATATATCTATATATCTATATATAGAATTTGAGAATTCTCAAATTCTCAAATTTGAGAATTTGAAGAATTCTCAAATTCTTACAAATATAATATTGATAAGAATGGAAAAAAGTGAAACCATCCTTCAGAATTTATTTTTTATTAGCAATAATATACTGTAAATCCAATCAACTTTACATTATACAGTATGTCCTTAGCGAGTGACCAATAACATATAGATAATAGGCAACGCTATCTACATTTCAGTTTGACAATAATATGCATTATGCTTTTAAAACATTACGCTACCATGTTTACAGCAGCTAATGGAGTGGAGTAAAATATGCTTCTACAAAAAAAATATATCATTTGACCCCATTTCCTATCCACATGTGTTAGACTCCTCGTGATTTAGGAGAAGTGTGAACTCTACTTTGTCTTCAGGACAACACAATGTCATCAATTTCCATTCATGCAATGAAAACCAAAGCTAAAGCAGACAGTTCATCATTTCATAAATTTCAGTGGTAATATTTTTTTAAAAATGCACGCAAAAGGCAAGACCTTCAGGTCTCAACAGTGTGCACTTGTGATTAATAAACAACAACTCTGTTATTAAAACAGAACATTTCCCATGATTTTTTTGGGCAGTCAGTGCAGAGTGTGGAACATATGAGGTCCAAAATATTTAAGAGTATTAACTGAACAGCAACACGAGGGTATGTGTCCTCGGATTTCTGCTATAGTGTAAAAATCCTGATGCATGTTGATACAGTACATACAGATGATGATTAGTTAGGATTAGGAGTATTGCTGTGCAAAAAGCAACAACAGCCCAGGGAAGATTTCCAGTTCTGGTTAGATAAATAAATGTTTGTCCCACTTCGCCAACCTGCACTCTTCTTGTGCTAAAAGCCAAAAAATAACTTCAACATTTTTTTTTTCTTAAAAGGCAATAAAATTACAAAAGTTTAAAATGTCCAAATATATATATTAGACTTTTGAAGATACAGGTACAGTACATGTTCCTTGTTCCAGCTTATGATTGATCTGACTGCTCGCAAACAGATAATGATCCAGCAGCAGGTGTGTTACCTTTCCACTATAAAACTGCTGATATTATCCAGATATGCTATAACACTTACGAAGAGTTGACGTTGCTATACAGAGGTTTATATTTATGTAGCTTGCTAATGTTGGGTCAAAACCACAAACGGCGGTGCATGTCTACAGCAGAGCTTGGGATCTTCCTTTAGTCTTTTCCTCTTCTTGTCGCTTCATAGCCTGGATCACAGCGATCTCTTTGGCTTCTTTCTTCTTGTTCCTCGCCTCAAATAGAAGCCTGATTAAACAAAAGGAAACATAAACAATCAAATAAAGAAGAGAGAATAAATCGGTGCGTCCCTTTGATGGAATTCTGCTCCAAAATACGATGTGCAATTTGTTCTCGGAGATTTATATTATTTAAATGTCACAGTTTAGCCTCATAATGATCTGTAATTAGCAATGATAATTCATGAAACAACTAATACAAAAAAAAGGCAAAATTTTGTGCAAGACCTATTTATTAATGGATTTGGCTTACTATTGTGAATTAGATTTGGAATCCTAAAATGAGAAAATTGGAAAGCAAATGTGTATACACATTTATATATACATGCTATGTTAAAAAAAAGGACATCAAAGAGGGTTTCTCTCTGATAAAGTTATCACCTGTTTTTTATTATCCTTTGCACAATTGCATCTGAAGTAAGAGTGTTCCCACTGTCTACAGTTCGTAGTAAGCCTCTTCTTTTTGGTTCCTGGAAAATAAGCAACAATGATCATAAAAAAAAAACAAAAAAACATCATAAATCATCACTGCTGAATGATGAAATGTGTCAGGTGACTATGATGAAATGTGTCAGGTGACTGAATCTTACAGCGTAAGGGTCAGATCCATCCTTGTCCGGGTAGATTTCTGTCTTACCATGGCAAACAAGATCCACCTGAACACACAAAGACCCAACAATTATAGAATAAATGACCCAGCAGCAAGAATTTGGTGAGTTTTATTTTATTTTTTTGCACTTGCCTTAAAATGATCCAGCAGATCTTTTGTGACGGCAAAGGGTGCGCCAATCACCACTTCTGCAACATACTGTAAAACCACACAAATACGTGAATATATTTAATGCAGAGGAAATTACTGGATTACAAAGGAGAAGAGCCTACTCTGCAAGCCAGCACACTGAGCGTTCTCTCGTGGACATTCATGATGGGGTAATTTTTTCTTTTGTAACGATTCACCTCCTGAAACACAAGAGAACGTGTCAGACATGCTAGCGCATCTTCGAATGGAATACGACCGATCCAGATTTTCATTTAGATTAAAACAAAAGGTTGGTTTGAAAAGGTCTCACCTGATCAAAGTGCAGTCCCACTATGATGTACGGCTTTTCGGCAAGTTTATGGACCGCTTCCAGGAAGTCCACATGACCAATGTCTGGCAGAGGAATCATCAAGGATATCATTGGCTTCCATGAAAGCAGCTGATGTTTTAGTGACCACATTCAGAACACATTGAATTAATATTAACTGGCTACAAAGCAAAAATGTAGCAAAAACATAACAAAATATAGGAGAATATTTATTCTGATATGTTATGTTCAGTATTTATTTGTTTTTTTTTTCCTGTTGGGCTTAAATTGTCTTTTATCAATTTGATTGCGCTTATATTCTATTTCCCTTTTTAAATTAGTTAAAAGGAGGTTTTTGTATTGCTGTTTTCTTTTGGTTTTTGTTGTGTGATTTGTGTTTGTGGGTTTTTTTTTTTTATTTGGTATGAATTCAGTGCCGTTATTTCAGACTATATTGTCGGAGGTGTAATTTTACAAATATCGCATGTGTTTTTTAGAGACTTAAAAGAGTCAGCATGAAAAGATACATGTGCAGTATCGATTGTAATTTATAAAAAGATACGAAAGAGGTCAAAGGCTCCTGCGACGTAGATGATGGTGTCTCCAGGCTGAGGCTCCTGGCCTGAAGCGAACTGAATTATCTTCTGAGAAGTCTGCAGGAACTGAGATACTCCTGTCCAGGGACTGTGGCCCTTCTGAACATATGACCATAAAAAAAAAGTAAAATAAGTACTCAAAAATGGAGCAGAATTAAATCAGACAAACTTCTGATATACAGCCATATCCAATAAACTAGAATAAGCATTCCAATGAGGCTTACCTAAGAGATTAAAAGTACTATTTGGAACAACCTTTAAGCAAGTATTAAACATACTTTTTATAAGATATCTGAATATATTTTTATTGTCTGATGTAATACTCTAGTTATAAATGTCAAATGCTTATTTGCTGTAAGAAAAACCATCATGATTAGAATAAAAATTGTGTCATTATCCACATTGAAATTGGTCCTGTACCAAGATAAGCAGAAATTCACAGTGTAAGAAAGAAGCCATCACTCAAAAAGCAACATAAAAAGCCAGGGATGCACATAGAAACAAAGTTCTTAGTCTTTGGAAACATGTTCTGAGTTAAGATGAGACTAGGTTGAAAGCTTGTGAGTAACATCCAAACTGTGAAGTATGTTGTTGTTGGCAGCATTAAGTTGTGGTGTATTTTGCTTCATGATGGACAGGTGCATAAAATTCTATCAATTATCGAAGAAGTGCTAGTAAACCATTACATTTTGTGTTCTGAAAAATCTCTAATGAATCCCTCTCTCTTTATTCTGGCATTTAGCAAATATAAATACATTTGGGAAGACTAACTGATTTAAAACTAAAATGTTTAATCTGATTTATTGCATCTGCTTTTCCAGAGAGGTAATCTCTATGCAGCATCACTGCCCCCTAGTGGGGAGAGCAATAAAAGCAACCGGTAAAATTGAACGTAACAGACTAGCTCAAAACTGGGCAGCAAATTCAGAATGGATTTATTCATCACTTGCCAAATGACCAGCGTTGTTCTTCCAGTCAAGAGACCCTTAATTGCCTGTGACTAAAAGCTTTGTGGCTTTTAGTTACTCTTCTCATTCAGGAACAGAAGTGCTATTCACAATTTGCTGGCAAGGCCTACTAAATGATTAGTAAGCGGGTCCAAAACAAAGCCCTTTATTTAATATCAGCTAACATCTGGTGAAAATGCCAACTACTTTCTGCTTGTATGACAAAACAGTCGAGGAAGAAGGTGAGCACTGCAAATAAATAAATAAATAAATAAATAAATAAATAAATAAATAAATAAATAAATAAATAACCTTTCCAAAGTTGTCTGTGTGCTGCTGGTAGTCTGAGCTGTCCTGAAAATAAAAAATGAAACAGAAAAGTTGGCAAAATTGCTCATGTTAGGGCGTTAAAAAATAATTTCAGTAAAAACCCACAATGTTGCTGTGGTGTGCTTTGGTCATCAGAAGCATCCTGCCAACAAGGTCTGTCGTGGAAACTCCCTGCGTTCGCTTACACTCTCTGTAACAATCCAGTGTAACATGCAGGTTAATCAAGCACACAGAGAAGCCCAGCCTGACTTTCTTCTGTGTTTGACAGAGAAAAAAAACAAAACAAAAAAAACCTCACCTATAGCGTCCTGACTTCTTTACCTCCTCATATGTATCTTTTCCATCCACAGTTAGTGTTATATCATCTGGAACAAAACAACAGAGTCAGGACTAACGCAGTGTCCCACATGTATCTGAACGGAGCGTTTAGTACCTCCGTGAACACAGAAGTCGCAGCTGTACTTGTCGAGCGTCCCGAGGGTCGTGACGTAAGGGGCTCCTTCCACCACTTCGTCCACCCACTTTATGGCCCGCACCATCTTGTACCTTTCTTCCTGAGTGAAGACTGGCGGACCCTTGTGCTTTGAAATCTCACCTTCAAATAATAAAGCAAGAAAATTAAGAAAAACTTGAGCAAATACGTCTGGGGTTAGGTGAACATGGAAGCAGAAATCTCAGTTTTGAGAAGCTGACTACAACAAAGTAGAATATTACTGAAAGGTTCGTTTATTTCAGTAACTCAATTTACCAAATTAAACACATTATATAGATGTTTTCAGTTCTTTATTTGTGTTAATTATGATTTCCAGCTTACAATTACTGAAAAATACAACTCATCTAGGCTAGCACATTACACCAAACCAATAAAAATTCATACAGAAACATGGGTTTAATGAAAAGTATCCGCCTAAAGGTTATTTCAAAAGGTGCTTTTAATCTCACCAATGAGTCTCAATGGAACACATGTTCTAATACATTAAATGTAACAGTACATTGCACTTTTCCTACTGTAGGCTGCCAAGAGATTATGCGATAAGTAAAAGTAACAACGCCATTTAATGCATGGTATTTCCACAAAGAGTTTAAACCAAATTGCGCAACGTGATCTGACTGCTTTATTGAAAACAGAAAAGCAACAATTATTCTTACTGCTGCTACAAAATGTGGCATGGTGATCATTAAACTTAGAATAGTGCAGTATATAACATTTTAGATACACATTGTGCTGAATGTTAGACCTTTTTGCCATTTTTCTCTTTGTTGCAACCCACAAGTTTGTTGCTAGTCAAGCTGATATTTGGTCAGCTACTTCATTTCTTGACCTACTTGTGTAGGCTCTGGGTCGGTTGGCTCCTTCACTGATTTGCACCTGTATGCTTCCCTCTTTTTGCGATTTGATTCTCAACTGACCCAATTTCATGAATTCATGTATTACTAACGATTGATGAATGACTATATTTTCTTTCGTACTCTGTTTGTATTGATTGCATCTCTGATCCCCTCTTGCCCAGATGACTAATACATATGGCAGATTTATTTAACCTTGATCAAACCAAGAGAACTCTTGCTGATAGTTTATTATTTATTGGATTCATAAAACCAGATAGACTGCTATGATAAATCATTATGTTGTCAAAATGCGTACAAAACACTCCCAAGGTGGGTACAAACTGATGCGTGGTCAGTACCAAAATTTTGTACCAAAAAAGGGTGAAAAAAGTGGAATAAGTTTCTACTTTTCTAGATAAACAGCAATCTGGGTCGCACATACTTCACTTCCAGTGTTTAAACAGTTGGAGGTGAATGACGGGACCTTTACAGCTCATCAAGAATATTTGCCTTCTTACTTAATGCCCCTTGTTTGAGCAAAGGCCATGACCCAGAGGATGAAGTCTTAAAAGAAAGGTCAAGAAATTGTCAAAGGGAGACAAATTTTGCAAATACCACGATGGGCATGAATGAAAACTCTGGGTAACTATTGTGCTTATTTATTTCATATTGAGTTAAATATGCCACATTTAAGAGATAACACTGATGTGACTAAAAGTCAGATGAACCACACTTCAAAAATCCTGAACTATTTCAATGGCTTTCAAGGAAACAACACCAAATTGTTCTCTGGGTTTGTCACTCACAATGTGGTTTAGTCAGAGGAACTGTTTGTTCTATTCTGGACCAACACGCTTGAGCAGCCACGACAATCGAGGGCTTCACGCTTCAGCAGTGCAGCAATGCAGTTTTATGCTAAATTAAGTATCTGTTACATTTGTTTAAGACTTAACTGTCTGTGTGCACTCCAACGATGAGGTAATCTCCCATCGCTTTGGCCTGTCGCAGCTGGTTTGAGTGGCCATAATGCACCATGTCATAGCTAAGGTGGAAAAAAAACACAAGAAGAAAGGAGTAAGACATGATAGAATTATACGGCAGGACTGGATTTAAAATTTTGGGAGGAAATGAAAAAAAAAAAAAAAGACCAGAGTTTCTCCTAAATTTTTCAGAATGTGTCTCTTGGGCAGCTTTTTTTTTCTTTCTGACTTTTTCCTCTCGCTCAACGTTCCAGTAAAACCTTGGATACAGTGCCTTGTGAACAGTCGGACTCTTTAGCTAATGCGTCTTGTGCAGAGGTTGTCAGCCGTTGTCAGCAGTGGTCCTCATGATTGCGTAGAGCGTAACACGATCCCAACATAACATCTGGATTTACAGTTCGGTTTCCTGATGACTTATTTTTGAACTTCATTAGCTGGAAACCATAACCACGAAAGAAAGAAACGTTTGAAATGCATCACTGTGGAGCTATGGTTAATGCACGACTTCCACTTTTTGACTCAAGTAAATAATGTGCTGGACTAGAAAAAGCATCTAAACCCAAACCTGTGTGATGAACTGTCTTCCTTCCATTCTGCTCGTTTATCCTCGGCTATGATAGTGTCTCCAGTTAATTAGATTAGGACAGATAAGAGACCGAGAGTGTAGCACAGTAATCTCACAAAGAAACAGAACAGATGGGTGTTAGCCTCCCTTCAGAGGCTGTTTAAAGCTCTCAGCCTACATCACACTAATATTCATTTTGTCTCTTCTCTCTGGGTGAGGATTTGTGTAGTGGAAAAAAAAAAAAAAAAAAAAAAAACAGCAGGATAATTGCGCATATTTCTGTCCTCTTGATTTATTTCAGCATGCAGTGAACAACACTATAAATAGCATGCTCAGAAACATGGACAGGAAAACAACACTATTACTATTAGATTACAAACACAGCACAGACAGTAAGAGAGCCTGGTGGCGCTTCCAGACCCTGATCCTACTGATGACGGCTGCACCGACCGCTGCGACGCCCAGTCCTGCTGCAAACGGACTTGGCTTCGCTTTTTTTGTAGAGTGCATCGACACTCGAAGTGGACTTTTAAATCATAACTTTGGGTGAAAGTCAGCTTGTTACCCAGAGTAACAGTGAGCAATGAGCCCCTGTGTTGTCGAACCATTGGAACGAGATCCAGGAGCTCTGAGGTGACCGAGGGGGCCAAGAGGCGTTTGGAGGTGACTGAATGAAAGGCCCTGAGTTACATAAGGCCTTTCTGTGTGCGGGGTTTGTTCCTGCACCATGCCCAACAACAAGTGGCCCTCTTCCTCTCCCTGTATTTCTTTAGCAGGGAAGCATTGTGAGCGTATCACTGTGGGGATGATGAAATTTTAATTAGAGAAGCCTGTCAACAGACACCCAAGTGGCACCTAAGCTTCTCGAGGGCAAAGGCTTTGCAGACATATGTGCACGCGACGCGGGGGAGGAGGGGGGGACCGTTTGGAAACAGCAAACGACAACAGCAGGATTTCAGTCAGTAAGGTCTAATGTCTCCAGTAATCGAAGATAACAGGCTTTGAATCAATAAGCAAAGCGCTGCTTATTGGCTGAGTCTTTACAGCACCACAGGAGATTGTGGATTCGGACTTTGCACGCTTGGTTGATGATGCTTCTCCGACAGCAGACCTTTAACCAGGTTGACTAATAGGAACAGAATGTGCCACGTACTGTGAGTGAGAAAAATGAAAGCTGTGACTTAATAGGAAATTTCCTTTCAAGGGATTGAAGGACTAGTAAGAGCGAGGCGGGAAGGAGTCAATCTGCTCGGAGGCCTTTGCAGGTGTGCGCTGGATGGGGTTAAGGGGGGGTTAATGACATGAGCTCTGTTGACATTGGCTTCCTTTGCATGCTCACCCCACCGGTTAATATTCCGGCATCCCAAATATTCCGCGACATGCCGTCAAAGCGCAGATATGCAGCCACAGAGGAACAGCAGGAATTCTGCGAGAGAAAGCCACCGTAATCCTGGTCTTCATGCGCAGATATTCAAAACATCTGTTCAGTCGCTGCAGGATGTGTCCATCAGGGGTCGGGTTTTAAAAAGTTGTGGTTCATTTGCAAATGAGTCAACTGGGGGATTTTATTTAAATGCTGGTTTATGCTGGGATTCAGTGTTCTATCTATCTATCTATCTATCTATCTATCTATCTATCTATCTATCTATCTATCTATCTATCTATCTATCTATCTATCTATCTATCTATCTATCTA